>NC_079134.1:103308951-103608951 GCF_945859705.1 Episyrphus balteatus
GGTTGTTCCCAACAGCCTGGGGTTGACAAGAAATTTTCGCACCGGTAGATAGACAAAGCTCAATTCGTATCATAATGGCACTCGCAGCTGAGTTCGATCTTCAACTTTTTCAACTAGATGTTGAGATGGCCTGCATTAACGGTGAAATCGAAGAAGAAATATTCATGGAACAAGCTGAGGGATTTGTGAAGCCAGGTGAGGAACATCTTGTTTGCTCCCTAAAGAAAGCTTTGTATGGGTTAAATCAATCTGGCAGAAGGTGGTACTTCAAGCTCGACCAAAAACTTCTAGATCTTGGGCTGAAACCGATGAACACCGAAAAATGTATATTCCTACTTGAGACTGAAGAAACTTATATGGTCGTGGTTATCTATGTGGACGACCTCATCATTGCAACAAACAACTTAACGGCCTATGAAGAACTTAATAATCATATGTCGTCTGATTTCGAGATGAATGATCTTGTTGAGTTGCATTATTGTCTTGGCATTGAATTCAGCAATAAATACTGTGACTATGAACCAATCAAAAAACATTCAAAATGTATTAATCAATTTTGGCATGAGCGAATTGAAAGGTATGACAAATCCACTGGATGGAAACGTGAAGCTTAGTAAAGAGATGGGACCAAAGACTGACCAAGAAAACTCTGAAATGGAAAATAAACCATATTCCTCATTAATTGGCTCACTCATGTACCTAGCTGTTTCCACACGCCCAGATATCGCACACACTGTCAGTGTACTCAGCCAATACAATTCCAATCCGGGTCAAGAGCACTGGAAAGCTGCTAAGCGAGTGCTTAGATACCTTAAAGGAACCCAAAATTATACTCTTGTATATCGAAAATCCGATGGACCATCACAATTAATCGGATACGTAGATTCAGATTGGGGTGGTAACATCGACGACCGCAAGTTATATACCGGATACGTTTTCAAACTGGCCAATGCCGCTGTAACCTGGGAGTCCAGAAAACAAAAATCTGTCGCCTTATCAAGTACTGAGACAGAATATATGGCGCTTACTGATTCAGCAAAGGAAGCCGTTTATCTTCGAGGCCTCCTAACTGATCTTGGTTTTCTGTGTGAAGATTCCAAAAATACAACCATCTATTGCGACAGCCAGGGTGTTCAAAAGCAGGCGAAAAATCCGATATTCCATTCTAGAACAAAACACATAGACATTCGACACCATTTCATCAGAGAAGTTTTCCAGCGAGGTGAAATAGAAGTCGAATATATACCAACTACTGAAATGATCGCTGACGTCCTTACCAAGAGCTTATTTGGACCATCATATTGCAAATGCATCCAAGGTTTTGGTATCCAAGAAGAAGATGAGTAATCTGTGTTGAGAAGGGGTCTCGTAAGTATTAATAAAATACCTATTGGCAACACAGTTTATGACACATCCCTGTCTTTCCTTTTTATGTATCTTTTAAATGTATCTTTTCAATGTATTTTTTTTCTTTTCAAAAATATCATACTGTTGCATTCTTTCAATTCAATTTATTCGTTTGTTTAATAAAGAACATTCTAGACGCGCCAAGCTGGTGGTTATAAAAATCAAAGTTTTTTTCTTTAATAAAAAAGTATATTTTTGCAAATTAAATCCAACAAAATGTAAGAAATTCTCAATAACCATATCGCAAAAGGGAAAATCTTACCAAACACGTTTCATGAACGCCCCTAAAATCAAAATGCGGTAAATGCGGTTGGCGGCGATTTATTTGAAGTCTATTTGGAGCTAGAAACTGAAAAAAAGTGTTTAACTATTTTTTTCTATTTTTTGTAATTATATTATTCACACCTCTTGCAGTCATTTTAGGTTATTTTATTATCAAAATTAAACATCAAATGTTTTCCACATTTACCAGATTCAGATGGTAAACTTTGCCACACAAAATTGTGCGGGAAAGTTAACCAGATCTTGGTTAAGTTTTTCCATACAAATTTTGACAGGTGCTTTTACCACATTTACCATTTACCACGTTTACCTGGGGTAGAATAGGCTAAAATGATATTTGACTATCATATTTTTTACTATCAAATTTGATAGTCAACTATTTTCCATCTGTGTAAGGCAGGCATGTCAAACTTGCGGCCCAGTCCACATTTTTATTAATTTTGAGTTTTAGATTATAATTTAGATTTTATGTTCACAGCTTTCGACACACATGCACCTCCTTTTTAATCTAATCAACAAATAAATATGGGACAAAACCAAAAAAAAAAACAAATTTTATGAGTAAACCTACCAACGATTCTGGGGCTTGGGAATTTTTTTAGTTTTTAATGATAAAAGTCTTTAAACCAGCATGTCTTGCTATCTAAAATGGTTACAGAGTTTATAATTCATGATACCTACCTAGATGTAGCAAAAAAATTATCTGAGTTAAACTCAAAACTGCGAGGAAAATTCTTAATATAACGAATATGTGAACGAATGCAACATTCAAATGCAAATATGCATTCAAATGCAACCTAGCTATTTTGAAACATCAGAAGATAAATTAGGATTTGACGTATCAAAAATACTACGCAAAAAATCTTAACTATAAAATTGAATACGAAAAAGGCTTGCAGAATATTTCTTGAAAGACAAGTTCGCTTGATTTTTTTCGATTTGTTCCATAAACATAGAATTAATGCCAAATCGTGTGAAAATGGATGAAAGCGATTTCTAATTTTACTCCGAAGTAAGTTCCAAATTCGTTGAAATGCCCGATTTTATAGGTATTTTTGTGCACTTGAAAAATGCCATATTAAATCGAAGCGAGCAGTTATTTCAGTCATTAAGAGGAATGAGTTACCTATAAAATCCTGAATAACTAACTTTGGTCTGAGAAAAAAAAATGGTAAATGAAAAAAAAAAAATAGTTTCATCATTTTTGCTGTTTTTTTTACAAAATTGTTTTACATATAAAAATTGTAGCTTAACATGTTCTGCGGCCCATAAAAATTTTTATCTCGCTGTTTTGACCCCTTGTAACCATTGAGTTTTACTTGCCTGGAGTAAGGTGATCGTTTTGAGATCATTTTTAATTTTGGTTTACTTGGTATCACTTGGGTTTGACATATGTCAAACGTCAGTAAATTTCAAAATAACCGATGAAGAGTTACAGTTTTTCACTTCCATAGCTACAATAATTGAGAAGACAATTAATAAAAACGTAAGTTAATATTTTTTAAAACGCTTAAAATAATAATTTATAACTTTAATATCTACCTAGCAAACAAAACTCGAAAAGGATCGCTTAAAAAGAATCCCACAAAATATTGTATAAACTTTCAATTCAGATGGCAAATCCAAAATGTTGAATATACTCAAAAAAGTATCTTATCTTATTCGAAAATTTTGTACGAGTCTATTAAAAACACGAAAAATTTTAATTTGTTCCTCAAGTCCGACTCTTCTATTTTCTTTTTCATATTCATTTACTTTATTTTAATTTTGTAAAAAGTCAAAAAAATATGATAGTCACTTTTGACTATCATCTTATACACAGACGAATTTTCTTGAATTTGACAATCAACTATCAAAAATCAGCTTACACGATTCCACCCCTGGTTTCATGAATACCCCTAATATCACATACTTTTTTTTATTTTTATCGATAAATTCCAATTTCAAAAGAAATTTTTAATTCAGTCTTCGAACACTAGTTCACCAGCTGCCAACAAAATGGATATATAAAAAATGAAAAACAAACATTCATTTTCAATTTTTCAAAATGAATAATAATTTGAGGAAGTACTTTGTATTTATTTCCCATCCATGGCGGTAAGAATTGTCGTGGCGAATGGGCTTACGGCTTACCATTTTAAAATTGTCCTGGGTGATTTTAGTGCAAAGCTAGGAAGAGATCACTGTCGGAAAGCATAGCCTGCACGACAACACATCCCATAATGGATTCAGGCTAGTCGACTTTGCTGCGGGGCAAAATGTTGTCATCGGAAGTACGCGTTTCCCGCATCATAAAGGGACATGGAAGTTGGAAATCTCCAGATCAATCAACCGTCAACCAGATTGACCATATTGCGATCGACGCTAGACATTTCTCCAGTATTATGGACGTCCGAACGTTCCGAGGAGCTAACATTTACTCTGACTACTACCTGGTACGCAAATGTACGGATGCGGATTTCCAGACCATCGCCAACACAAGGAAATACTGTGAGGAAGTTCAACTCTCGGACGACTACAATCGCAAGAGATTACCATGTCTTATTCTGATCGCGTCGCGAATAACCTCTTAGGAAGTTCTACGTCGCCAGCAGCAAGTATAGATAACCAGCAACACTGTGGCAACACTGCCAAAAAGCCATTAGATCTGTCGCCTCTGAAGTGATGGGTTTCACTAAGCCACCATAACGAATCCCTGGTTTGATGATGAATGCCGGCAAGCACATGCAGTATACAAAGCGGAGCTGCCAATGAGCTCTACAAACGAAAAAGAACAGAGGAACATCGGCTTCTTAGGAGAAAAAAGAGGCAACACGAGAAAGAAGCGATCGTGGAAATAGAGGGATGCTATAACAGGAATTAGGTTCGTAAGTTTTGCCAGAATGTAAAACGAACATCTCAGGGGTATAAACCTAGAACTGAAGCCTGCAAAGACCAACAGGGAAACATCGTTGTAGAGACGCAAGCGATGCTGAGAATATGGAAAGATCACTTTTGCAATCTCTAGAATGTCGATGACGAAGCCAATCCCGCCCAAAGACAGATTGCACCATTCAATATCGACGATGAAGGCCAACATTTCCGTCCCCCCGACCTGGGAGAAGTTAAGGCAGTCATATCCAAGCTTTAGTCAAATGAAGCCGCTGGAGCTGACGGCCTTGCTGCGGAGCTATTTAAAGCACCAGGAGATGACCTGGTTAGGAGTATGCACCAACTCATCTACCGAATATGGTCTGAGGAAAGCATGATCTTTAAGAAAGGAGACCCTTTAACCTGCGCCAACTACAGAGGAATCAACCTCCTTAACATCGCATATAAGATCCTCTCTGCCGTAATATGTGAACGTCTGAAGCCGTTCGTCAACAATCGGATAGGTCCTTATCAGTGTGGCTTTAGACCAGGAAAGTCCACCATCGATAATATATTCACATTACGGCAGATCTTGGAAAAAACCCAGAAACAACAAATCGATACCCATCACCTGTTCATCGATTTTAAGGCCGCGTATGACAGTATCTATAGAGATGAACTGTATAGAGCTATATCTAGTTTTGGCATCCCTGTCAAGCTCGTCCGGCTGTGCAGGATGACGATGGAGAATGCACGCTGCTCCTACAGAGTTGGTAAAAAACCTAACCGAAACATTTGTTATCGATAAAGGTTTTAGACAAGTTTAAAGGTCAATGAGGGCAAAACCAAGTATATGCTGTCGTCAAAAAAGGACACTCAACACCGACGCATTGGGCAAAACGTCACCATCGACAACCATAACTTCCACTCTCGAACAACTAAGGTGTCCTTATATAAGATCCTTATCATTCCAGTCCTGCTGTATGGTGCAAAAGCATGGACTTTAACGAAGGCGGATGAAAACATCCTGGATTGTTTCGAGAGAAAAGTTCTTCGTGCGATTTTTGGTCCCGTATGCATTCATGGTGATAGAAGAAAATATAACCACGAACTTTACGGGGTGTACAAGGACACTAACCTTGCCAAGAGAATTAAAGTGCAGCGCATGTACAACAATGCTCCGACCCGGAAAGTTTTCGACTCCAACCCAGAGGTATGGCGAAGTAGAGGAAGACCTCGACTGAGGTGTCGCAACCAATCAACTTGGCGTGCGAAACTGGAAGCAGCGAGCTAAAGATAGAGCTGGCTGGCGAGTTGCTTGTTGAGGCCCGAATCCACAGCAAATTGTAGCCGCCTTATGGCCCTGGTCACCCTAAGTAATTAAGTAAGTACTTTGTATTAATACATTTAAATTTCTTAAAACATCAACGCATTATAACAAAAATTTTTTTTTTTTTTTTATAATGAGCGCGCACTAAAGGGATTAATCTACCCTTAATATGATGAACACAGTACGAGCATTAGGAAAATAGGGAGGGGTTTGAAAGGAGATACCGTGGTACATTAGTTTTGAAGTCCTGAGTCTTGAAATGGGATGGAAAAACAGAGGCGGGTAATGCGTTCCACATTCGCGTAGTGCGGCTGAAGAAATAATCTCTGTATTTGACGGTACGTCCGAAATTGGACTCGAGGGTAAACTGATGAGCATTCCTGGAAGCGCGAGTGCTACGGTTGAACTGTTTAAGGGGAGGAATGCAACTAGCTATTTCTTCTGAGCATTGCTTATAAAAATAACGATAGAACAACGTGAGGCATGAGACGTTACGCCGGTGCTCGAGAGACGTAATTTCAAACTTGATCTTTCTATCTTGAGAAACGTCAAATTTTAACCACTAGTGTCAAATTTTACGCTACTCCGCAGCTGGGTAAATTTTAAACCAATTCAATCTCCTCGCTAGTGTCAAAATTTAACTAAATGTCAAAATTTTAACGCAATTCGCACACGGCCTTAAGTCATCAAAATTTATTATGTATAAAAGGTTCAATGTTTTTCTTACTTACTTAATATTTTTTTAGGAAATATGTTTTTCAGGAAATAAATATGTTCATGCAAGATTTCAGTAACTTTTCTAAATTCAAAAAGCTTTCAAGTTTTTTTTGCATATAACATGAAGGCAAAGAAACTTGAACAAAAAATTAAAATTATGATAATTGAAACCCTATATACATGAATCATATTCGGTTAGTTTATATGATTCAGAAAAGGTTAATTTATTGGCCACTAAACGGAATATATAATAGCCCTCTTTACATTCATTTTAATGAAGGATTTTCGATTCATAAATGAGCAAAAAAAAAAAAAAATATTCATATTCGAAGTCATGTTACCCAATGTTTCTGATCCAAATCAAATCATAAATTAATACATTTCCGGATGTTTTCTTCACTTTTATGAATCATTTATGATTCATTCAAAAAAATTTTTCGCGACGCCGCTTAAATCAAGTCCAAAAAATGATTAAAAATTCCATATTTTTTTCATATTTTTATCTCTTACCCTTTCTGGCCCTATTTTGATAAGAAGTTTGTACTGGGGTCGAACTACGGCATACGTACGTTAACGTACTGACGCTTTATGTCTCTATCATTTTCTTCAGATTAAATAAAGAGGGCAATAGTCAAAACGGACGCTAGAGCAGGGGCGATATTCTGTTTCCATGTGTTGGGTAAATGGCGGATGTTTGATCATTCATACGTATAATAGGTATGATAGTATTATACGTATGATACCGTATGAAAGTATAAAAGTAAAGTGGGCGCCGCTGTTTTTTTTTTGAAGAGGCTATAAACTGTAATTTTTTTCCTCTAAAAGAAAATGACGAGATATAAAAAAAATTGAAAGAAAAACAAAAACTTCTTAATGAAAGGGGAAGGGTTAGGAATAAAAATTTGAAAAAACAAGGTCATTTTTTTCCAATCTACAATCGTCGGCATAATTATTTTGACTGATTTTCAATTCTCGATCTGATAAGAGTATTTTCTGAAGGTTAAACTAAACATAGGTAAAGTTGATGGTTATTTATTAAGTATGTGATGGTGAATCTCATGGTGGTCAAAGTAAGTCATATGAGTGAAATTTGGCTTTCAGGCAGCTTTTTTTTGTATTAAAACTGCTATTTTTTGAGTGGCAAAAAGTTTACTAGACAGCTTCCGAACAAAATTCGCTTTTGGTGATTTATGGAGTGCAAAAGAACTTTCATCGGTCCATTAAATCTTGTTCCAGAAAGAAGGAGGCTTAACATCGTGTTTTTTGCTAATTTCATAGTTTTCAACATGCTTTCAAGAAGTTAACTAGTCCTTTTCTTGCTGGATAAGTCTCAAAATTGTGTTTCCTAAGTCTCCTGGGAATCTTTGCTTTCTGATGAGGAATTCTTCTCTAGGGATTTCATTTCCAGCTCCATGATATCTGGAATTCAAAGTAAACTACGCCAAAAAAAATGTGTTTTTTTCTTGTGTAATTTTTTGTTTTGTACAGATTCATGGCTGATTCTACTCAGTCCTCGTACTCTTGTGTTTCCTTATTAGCTAAGACATAATTTAACGCAAACAAATCAGTTCTCCATTGATTTGTTTAACAGGTAACGGGAATTTTAACTTGTTACAATAAATGCCCTAATTTCAATATTTATTTGCGAAATGTTTCCAATTTTTTTTATGAATCTGAGCCTTAACATGTTCAACAGTTAGATACATGCTTAAAAAAGCAAAATGTATTACTTTACCTTACCAAAAACCTTACTCAAAAAATAGCACTTTTAATACAAAAAAAGCTGCCTGAACGCCAAATTTCATTCATGTGACTTACTTTGACCACCATGAGATTCACCATAACATACTTAATAAATAACCATCAACTTTACCTATGTTAAGTTTAACCGTTAGAAATTATTCTTATCAGATCGAGAATTGAAAATTAGTCAAAATAATTCTGCCGACGACTGTAGCCCCCAATATATTTTTTTTCCTAAGCACCACCCTAGTGTATATGTAACTAACACTATTTTGTATGTAAAAATGCCGCACTCGTTTCTTCAAACACCATTCCTGTACTTTTTATTCATAGGTAAAAGTTCATTCTCAGTGCAAAATGGCAAACGAGACACATAAAACGATTACTTTAATCTATGAACATATCCTTTGAGATACAGAGCTATCAATGGCTCCAACATTTTTGCAAAAAAAAAAAAACAATTAGAATTTCATTCGATACTCAAAAATTTTAACCGTTGCTGGATTCTATTCTTCTTTTATGGGCAATATTGAGTTGTATATGTAATGCTACTGCGGATACGGATAGCTTTGTCCAAAAAACACACTTATTATGTATTTCTTGTTTTTTCTCTTTCATTGTTTCATTACCATTCTATTTAATTTTCTTTTTGCATGAACATTGCATTTAAATAATTATTTTCCGAAGAATTGTTCTCAAGCCCTACAAATTAGTTTCCTAAATAATGAGGAAATAGTAAAGCACTACTGCCAGCCATTATTTTTTCTCTTAACTAAGAGGCTTATTAGCCTATTCACCAAATTGTTATTCATATTTCATAACATAGTTTGTGGTAATAAAATGTGGTTGAAAATTACAAACTGACTCAACTTAAATAGGTTTATATAAAATCCAACTTAAAAAAAAATAATTTCCAATTAAATGATTTACATTATTAAAGCTTATTTAAGGTGTCTCTAAAGCTAAAGCCATCAGATCTAGACTCACAAACAAAAATAAATTAATGTCCTTTTATATGACACATACTTTGCTTCCTGGTGGCCATATACATGTAGTAGTACGTTGAGCAACTTATCATCACAATATTTGAGTTGAAACATGGAATACAGAGTTTAAACTTTAATATGCACAAGAGTCAAAGTGTGCTATCAGCATAGGGTGAATAAGCTTTCCATCTATATGTGGGTTTGTTTGCTTAGCATCTCCCCATAAAGTATCTACTTGAGGGATTATTATCAACTCGTCAGGCTTTATATTTTCCATTTCAATGGACACAAATAGTTGATGTTGTATACTCACTGGTCTGAACAGCATCATCACCTAAATTTAGCTTATCAACCTGAGTAAAATGAAAGTTTGAGATTGCTCTATTTTAGTTTTTTTTTTATAGTACTACCATCGCCAGTTTGCATACACTCCAAATCACTTGATTAAAAGCATTAGCGCAAAACGATTACTTAATTGCTAAAGCCTTTAGTAAGCCATTGAATTTATTTTTACTTGCGATATAATTACTATATGGCAAGTTTAAGATTCGTTAAAAAAATGGAACTCGAGATAACAATTTTATATTACATTACGATGATGGAGAATGCCAAAAAAGAGGTCCCGCAATTCTGTCTGTCTGTCCGTCTGTATGCACCTCGAGCTCATAGCCGTAGCTAGGATTTCACTTCGGGAGGGGTTAGCTCAGACCGAGCAAAATTTTTAGAAGCCTTCCTAAGCCTTATAGTCCAGTAATTTTAGGTTTCATCTGCGGAAAAATTCCTACTGGGCTCGATTTTGGTATAGACCTTCGTTACGGCGCTCTTATGAAGATGTGAAAAATCGACATTGATATCGCGTCCGCGTTAAAAGTTATAGAGGTGAAAAGGTCACGAAAATCAGTTTCTGGCATATATCTCGCGACCTGTTGCTCGGAGGTCAATAGGGGTCTACAGAAAAATTGTTCGTCATAAAATTATCTACAAATATTGCCTTATTCATTTTTCTGTGAAATCAACCCTTTTCGGAATAGAGCGATTTCAAGCGTAGGCATAATACATAAAACGTAATAATAGGTTTGTTTTATTTAAGAGTGAATAATTTTGTATTTGAATACTGAAAAATACATGTGTAAGCTCTTTTTTTTATTATATGCATTTTTATAACTTTGACTTGTAATTGACATTCAAACTAACTTACTAAACTTGCTAACTAGCTTACTAATTAACTATATAATTTAATCTTAGCAGTTAGTTTAGACTTTTTTCCAACCATCGTGTCGAACTGAAACTTTATATATTTATGCAGTTTGGATGACAACATTTAATTTTGTTGGTTTGGTCTCAGGGTAGCGGCACCCCAAATCCGCAGATAAGTAAGTTAGTTAGTTAGTTAGTAAGTAAGTAAGTTATTTAGTTAGTTAGTAAGTTAGTTTGAATGTCAATTAAAGTGAAACTTATAAAAACGTATTAATAAAAAACAAAAGAGCTTACAAATGTATTTTTCAGTATGCAAAAACAAAATTATTCACTCTTAAATAAAACAAACCTATTATTACGTATCATGTATTATGCCTACGCTTGAAATCGCTCTATTTCAAAAACGGTTGATTTCACAGAAAAATGCATAAGGCAATATTTGTAGATAATTTTATGAGACCCCTATTGACCTCCGAGCAACAGGTCGCGAGATATATGCCAGAAACTGATTTTAGTGACCTTTTGACCTCTATAACTTCTAACGCGGACGCGATATCAATGTCGATTTTTCACATCTTCATAACAACGCCGTAACGAAGGTCTATACCAAAATCGAGCCAAGTAGGAATTTTTCCGCAGATTGGGGTAAAAAATGTCTAAAATTACTGGGCTATTATACAAAAACTGTATAGTAAAATATCATATAAAAAAAAAAACTGCATACATAAATACAATCAATGGTTTAAACAGCAGTTAAATGACAAATGGACTTTTCTCTAACTGATGGTTTGTACAAAATATTTAAATAACCAAAAATTGATGATTTTGTCTTTTAGGCTGAAAAACGAAAAATTTCGTTTTGCTTTTCGTTTTTCAGTTCGCAGTTTAAGTGAAAATTTGGAGAGTGTTCACTCATTTATTACTTACTTTTTACTGTCCTGTGCATTTTTCTAGATTCCAAAAGGAGTTTTTTCACTTTTAATTCATTTTTTTTTTGTTGTTTTTTATTTTCTGTTGTTTTTCCAGGTTTTTAATTTATATTTTTAATTTGGATTTTTTTATTTTGACTTTGACTTTCGTTAGCACTTTCGTTGTCGATTTTGGAGACTTAAACATTGTTCGTTCCGCTTCAGCTGCGTTATAGGCTTTATTAACAAAAATACACAAAACCCCTTTGATCAAAAATGTATTCTCTAAAGATACAAATTTAACCTGCACCCAGAACACGATAAATCTTCAGCAGCTGAAATTTTTTCTTTTCACCTCTATAGTGTCCATATCCTTGGCTTAATATTTAACTCAATTCAGCTCAAATAATTGTTTTTTTTTTATTAAATGTCACTGTTAAATAAATTGTATATCACGTCTAAATTTGAAAAATCTAATTTTTAACCCCTGTTTCCGAAGTTCAGTAAAATATTTCAAAAAATGTTGTTAACTTTTGCAAAAATAATCAGTTTTCGTGATCAATCCAAACTGTCAATATTATAACGTTTAAAAATGAAAGTTTAAATATTTAGGCTGAAGGAACAAATTTTTTTGCATTCTCGTTTCTTGTTCATATTCAGCCTAGTTTGCTGTATTGCCACAAGCTTTAACAAGTCCCTGGGGTGTTGGGCCCGAATTTGAATTTGACTAAAAAAATTATTTAACATACAACTTTAAGAATGGCATTCCAAAGAAAAAACAAAAAAAGAATTTTCTTTGTGTTTATGTCGGATTATTTCAAAAGTGAGCTCTTTTAGCAAAAGCAAATTGTATACTTAAAAAGAAGAGACAATCAATTTATGTTTATCCATTTTTGTGTAAGTACGACTTATGGTTCCCACTTAAAAGGGGGTTGAAAATTTCATTCAAATCAGTATAGGTACTTCTTATAAAAAAAGAAAATATTTTTTTCATATATTTTATTTTGTTCAAATCTTTTTGAAACCTAACCGCTACGAAATTGGAATCAGTGGCGTAGCAAGCCCTTTGGGGGCCCTGTATCCAAATTTTTTTGGGGCCCCCTCCATCTCCTAGACTTGGACACAGCCTTAAGCCTTAACATTGGCTCAAAAAGGGAAAATTTTCAAACCTATTTTTGTATAGTTTTCCGGGCTGTTTAGCAGAAATTTAAAGTTACCCAGACCCAAATGGAATGCTTAAACCTCGATTTTGTAGCTTGATTATTTTCACTTATTTATAAAACCTTAAATATTTCAAAAAGAGTTGATCTACTTACAAAATGTGGATTTGCACCGTAAAAGCTATAACTAACAAAAAAAAAATAAAAACCTATTTTAAAAAAATTTTCCACTGGCCGAGCAAACTGGAAGTGCACTTTTTAAACTTAAAATTGAAATATGAAACTAACCATAGGATCTACAGATTGATTTTTGCACAAGAAATTAGAAATTAACTAGCTTCAATATCCGAGATTAGTTTTTCGTTGATTCCGCCACAAAGGATCCACCAAATTAAGGGACGTAATAATTTAGCAAGTTCTTTAATGGAATAGTTTTAAGAACATTTTTAAAGCAACTAGTTCCTCGTAGAAACAACTGGAGAGTATTTATTCTACTTTTCTACCAGTTTTGTTTATTCTTGTTTCATTACATGATTTGATACTATTCAGACCATGAAGCATGAAGGCTCTAAAATCCTTGTTGAATTCAACCCATCGAAATATCCCAGGCGGCATTTGTAAACGTTGAGTTCAAAGCATTATTCCGGATTTGAAATTCTTACTTAATTACTTCTGCCAACTCATCAAAAAAGCGTTTCGTTATTTTCCTGCTTTTATTTTTGAAAGCCTTGAAAAGTGCTAAACAGCAACTTTACCACCGATTTTAGAAGATAAAAAATGCTGAACTACGGATTAAGTAGGTATTTGTACAACTGGCCCTAAGTGTTTACGTCATTTTGTTGAAGGACTTTGGAAACAAGATCTATATTTTCAAACACAAAAATCGATACTAACATTTTTACATTCGTTTCGTTGTTCTAGATACAAAGGAAAAAAAAACTATCCCAAAGGCTTATGTACAAAAAATGGTTATCATTATCAGAAAATGTTTAATACTCAATATTTTGGGGGCCCCTATATCTCGGGGGCCCTGTTACATGGATACAGCTGATACAGCGGTAGCTACGCCACTGATTGGAATGGACTTAAATGGAGATTTTCGATTTATCAGTAAAATATAAAAGCAATCCATCAAGCTTGCATATACATATAGGTATGTACAAGTTTGTATTAGGGTTGTATTTGTTTAAACTCTCATCATCTGATTTTATGCATATGATATCCAAAGGACCCAATGGATATGAGTGATAACATAAAAGGATTGGTATATTTCATGGTTCCTTGATTTCGATGCATAAGATTCTAAATTCTTCCAGATCCTTTTGAGGCAACTCCAAAATGAAGTGCATCAACAATGCAGTTTTTTAAATAAGGATGATACCTAGAAAAAAATATTACCACATCATTGATTTTTCTTCTACTATACGAAAAAGTTAAGTTCAAGATAGTTTTATTGTTGCCTTCTGACCAAGAACTGCATTTGAAAACGCATACTTTAAGTGCATACTGTGGATAGATGAATCGATAAAAACTTTCAAAAACCAAACAATTTGGTTTAAGCCAAGGAAGATCTATCTGATGGAAACAATTCTTTCTAGGTTTCAGCCTTACGTATAAAACTGCATATAAAATGCACTTTATTTTGCAATTACCCCCTAGGGTCTGCATGAATTTCAGATCTTATGCATCCAAACCAAAGACCCATCCAAGATAACAATCATTTTATGTTATCACCCACACCCACATAACTCCAGTGGGTCCTTTGGATATCATGTGCGCATGTGCATTTTGACCAAAAACAAGCTAACAACACCATTTAAAATTCAACCTTACCTTATGGCACATGATCTTAAGGTATTTTTCGATGCTGAATCTCATGGAACTAAAACCAAGACAATCGGAATTCCCTGAAAAAAGTTTTGGTTGAAAAAAACACTTTATAGTTTGAAAATAAGAATCGTCACAGGCAGTCACGGGGATGGTTTTTTGAAAAAAAAGGAGACAAATTCTCTTATAACATAAAATGTGGCAATAGGAGCGGAAAGGATGGGACGGTTTAGGTAGGGTAGGACTTGGGTTATGGGCTAGTGGATAGTTCTCGAATTAAATTCCGGAACACGGTTAGGGGGAGGGGAAGAATGTCCACTACGGAGGCGTCGGCATGCTCGTTCTGCGCTTCTCAGCTCGTCGCAAGTAGGGGGGGATCTTACCCCCGCAGTCAGACCTCACCTATTTCAAAAACATATAACATGCCGGAGTAAAAAAAAACAACAACTCTAAGTTCACCACCACTTTCGGTCACACCTTGGACGCTGCAGATGTTGGCACAGCGGATGGCCTATGCCCTCCCATCCTGCAATCCGTCGCCACCTGAAAGTTCGAATTCCCCGGACTCGCAGTCCAAGAAGATCGTTGTTACCACATGCCGGCTTTTCGCCTAGACTTTAGCCGGTCTTACCACACTCCCTGAAAAATTCTTCTACCAAACCATTAAGCCTCTTTGAAGCTCAATAAAACGAAAAATTGTAAATTCTAATTTTGACGTGATTTACACATTGATTTATTAATAAATTATAAAAAAAAAACTAAACATCTATACAATATCATTTTCAATAATTGACATTCCACTTCTGAACGATTGGCTACTGCCTTTTACCCAACGACTTCTCAAATTCATACATATATTTTCTATTGCAAATTTCGTTGAAACCCAAACAATAAAAATTAAACTGATCAAAATCAGGTTTCCTTCTTTTACTTTCTTCGACAAAAACTTAAAATTTTAAGAATGATTTTTAGTTATTGCGAATGACAAAAAAAAAATACCGAGAGCGTGAAAAATTTTCTTACTTCAATTTAAGACGTCGCTATTTAATTATAGGAGCCCTATGGGTGTAGGTTCATTAAATCCCTGTTTTCTGCTATGGCACCTTCCTTTCCAATCGCGAAGGTGATTCCCGACCCGTATCTCCTACCTATAGGGAGCTCTTTACAGGTATCTAACGGATTCGCAAAATGTTGCCGTAATAACGGGTCGTTCGCAGAACCTAAAACCAACTCAATATATGAGCAAGTAATAATCACACCCTCTTTCCTTTTTTTTATGCCACTGTCTTAAAAGTCGTTATAGGAATGTAATTAATTAAATCCAAAATTAACACTAAAAAATATAAAATAAATAGAACTATCACGCCAAATGATTTCCTTTTTTTTTTTTTAATATAACCACAGTCTAATCCTGAACTCGCCGCCTCTGGCGCTGTCTGTGGTCTCTGACCCAGATCCGTCGGAGCCGGTGACACCGCAAAATTTGGGGTCGCTTTACTACTAAGCGTTTTGATCTGTTAGGTGAGGGTGACTTTGTTTTGTTTTTCTTTTGGTCTTCTATGTAGCTACTGACTAGCGCAGTCCCACAAATGTTCGTGGGCCGCTTTTTTTTTAACAATAAATAATGATAATTCTTTTTACTTGTGTGGTCCGGGTTTTACACGGACTTAAACTTTCCACCAACAGTGTACTTAACGGAACGCTGGAACTTGGGCACTCAGAATATATATATATATCCGATTTTCCATCCACGGAAGTTATGGAATGATTGTTATTTTACTGGTCTTGAATTCGGCCACGACCTCAAAGGCTGCCGCTACACGCCAAAATTTCACCCTCACTGTAATTTATTACACTACTTAACATCTTATCACTTAATTTATTTTATTCTTTTAAACTACTGTTCCTTTTCTAACAGATTTAAATAAATACTTTTTTTCCTTTTTTTTTCAAAGCAAACACAATATTTAATCTAGTCTATGATTTTAGATAATATCTTATGACACTCGCAGGGATATACAGAGAATCTCCTATATACGGAGAATCTCCCTTTTGGGCGAAGTGATCACTCGACGAGACAAATTCGAAATGACTTTTACATCAGATGACGTATTCCGTTGAACATGACATCATCTCTTCATCTCAAAAAAATTCGCGCCATCTTTTATATAACCTGTTATATTCCCAAGATCAATGAACTGCATGCAGCAGATGGTACGTCGTTTACATGTATAGGTAACCACCCACTTGGCAGCAAAAAGTGTTATCCCTACTATTTCGTACTCTTCAAGACTTCAAAGTCAGTTTTTTTTCTAAAATTATTTTAATTTTCCCTGATATATGAATTACATACCAAAAAACAATGTGATAAAGCCATGTGATAAGACAAACCCAATATTGCGAATCCCCTACCGAAGCAACGACATACCCCCGAGTTTGTTCCGGTTTTTAATTTAGGTACGTAGCTTTGTATTTTTCTTTTTTTTTTCTTTCCCCCAATTACCCTTTCTCCGTCTCATCCTAGAAATCCAGAAACGGAGTCTCTTCTGCCTACAGGTAGCCGTAACAAACAAGAAACAATGAAAACCTCACACTTGGAACTAGTATTCGACTTATAAACAAGGGACATTTTTTAAAAATTTTCTTACTTAAAATTATAATAACTCAGCCTCCGTGGGCCGTAGAGAGCTATTTGTTTCTTAAATTGTAGATAATTTAAAGGACTACAATAGTATTTTATTTTGTAAGCCAATGCTCGCACCGTTTGCAAAATAATAAAGCAAGAGTTTGCTAAACAAAAAAACGATTTCGACTTAATATTATTTATTTTTTATTTGTTTAAACAAAAAGAATATGCACCAAATCGATAGAAAATGTTGTAACGAACAATTAATAGCCGTTGGACATCCTGAAGCCGAGTTATTACCAAAAAACGATATTTTTGGGTGTTTTCGCACCGGTTTTACTTGCGTCCATCATCAATTGCTCGGCCATCTTTGGTGATAAAGAGTTGATTTTTTCTTTAAAATGCAGGTAATTAAGGGTTACAAAATAGGCTAGAAAAATGTGTTTTTTAACAACTATATTTTGACTTAAACTGGCTGCCTTTTTGTTGTTATTCATTTTTATACAATCAAATTACATTTAAACGATAGAAAATACTATACGGAAGATAATGTATGTTTACTTTTTGGTCTACGACAAACTGGAGCAAAGATATTATAGTCCGGTCAAATTAGACTAAAATAAGGGGGTAAGGTTACATAAATTCCCAGCAAGCTGAAAATTGGCAGGATTGTTGGTAACACCATCATAAATTAAATCTAAAAAGTCCTCACCGATCCGAGACCTGGAAAAAAATTTACGTGGGGTCAAAGGTCACAAAAACTGTTTTTTCACGATTTTCAGCAAAACTATAAGTCATATGGAAAAATTTTCAATCCAAGAATAATTGTAGACCAGATTATTATATATAAAAAGTTTCATGACACTTTTTTACTTGCGATATAGGTACTATATATCAAGTTATTCATACAAAAAAAAAAGTTGAGATAACATTTTTCCATGACTTTACGATGATAGACAATGCCAAAAAAGTGGGTCCCGGAAGTCCGTCTGTCCGTCTGTCTGTCAGTCTGTCTGCCTGTCTGTGTTGTGTTAGACATTAATCTATTATGTCTCACACTAACCATAACCCTCCACAATAATTTAATTCATTCATTCAAGGGCACCAAGAGTAATTCGCTTTGTAAACAAAACAAACGAATTACTCAAATTAATTGGGCCAATAATAATTGTAAACACCTGGCCAATGTTTCAACTTCAATAATAAGTTGAAGCGACGGCAGGTCGACGATCCGGTGACAAAACATACTGGATCGTCACAATTAAAATAAACAAAAGAAAACTGCTGATGGGTCATATTGGAAATTGAGTGTTGATGGCTCAAATTGCGTCACCAAGAAATTGAGGATGACGCAAAGTAAGGTAAAAGAAATTAAGTAGGTATAATTTAAAAATAGGTTAGTAAAAAATAAGCAAGGAATTGCCCAAAATTGCAATGTATGCAATATTAGTTTTGTAATTGGGTAATTCTTTGTATGTCAATTTAATTAGCAATAAAATAAAGTATTACCCAAGATTGCAATGTAAGCAATCATAGTTTTGTAATTGGGTAATACTTTATATTGTATACTTTAGTCTTATTAGTATTAGTGTGTGGTAGTGCAATTGAATTGTATAAATAGTATAAGATTTATTAAGAAAAGCGGGAGTAGTAAGAATTACACTGAGTAGTAAGAACTACACTGAGCAAAGAATTACACTGAGCAGAGGATTATACGCTAGGAGAATTACTTAACGGATAAATATAACGAATAAATGTAAGAAAAACAACCAAACAAAGTAACTAATCTTTTATTTTCTTGTTTTCCGAAAGTGGGCCTTAGTCGCCTCAAAATAACTGGCCCCCAGTGTGCCTAACAGCTGGACAATAGGGAAATTAGGGAAATTGTTTTAAAAGGGAGAGGAACCCATTTGTCGGGTTCACATCCCCTGCCTTTACGGCAAACCTTTCTAATTGATATTCGTTACGTATGAAAGATTACGTAACATCTGTATAAGGAACTAGTGCCTAAACGGATGGACCGATTGACTCCAAACTTGCTATGTAGCAATTTTTGGAGACTCTCCAGAGGGGTTTTTGGAATTAATTTTTTTTGGACCAAAAATAACGGTACCTGTCATACAAAAATTTCGGAAAAGTTTAATTTCACGAAAACGGCTCCAACGATTTTGTTAAAAAACGTTAACGGTACCTGCCATAGGACCGCTTTTTTCAAATCGGATTTTCTGCAAAACTACTTATTGTATTTCAACGAAATTTTTTATTCAAAAGCATTTATATAATTAAAACATAAACCAAAAATAAAATTTTGAAAAAAATAATTTTTGGATTTTTAAAAATAAATTTGAAAATTTTTTTTTGAAAAATCAAATTTTCGAAAACGGTACATTGAATTTTTTTAAAATTTTGTTTTTAGATGTTGATTAGTTATTTCTACAAAATGGCATACCAATTTTATTTTTAAACTTTTTTTTCAAAAAATTATTTATAAAAAATTAGTTTTTTAAAAAACGGCTCTAACGATTTTGAAAATTTTTTTCTAAAAATGCACCTTAATATATCAAATAAAACTGCATACTTGTTTTGTGGGGCGACTTTATTTCAGATATTGTTTTATTTTTTTGAAAAATGAATTTAATTTTTTTTTTTGTTTTTTTTTTTCTTTTGTTTTTATATACATTTCCCAAGTTTCTATATAAAAAGTCTTAAAAATTTAAGCAACTTGAACTCTAAGAGCAAGTTCGTGCGACCCAGTCGTGCATTTTATTTCCTAAGACCCACCGTTTCTTAGGTATAACGATTCAAAAAGTTGAAGTTGAGTTGTAATCGTCATAATCAGGCCTATTCTGAAAAATAACTCCCAACTGAAAAGTTCTTAAATTTCAATACTTTTTTAGCTTGAATTTCGTTCTTTAATGGTGAAGAATATGGGGAAAGCAAAAAAAAAATGGAAATTTTCACCATTTTTCCGATTGGGGCCCTTCTCCCGAAACCATTTCCCTGGTAATTTTTGTTTAGAATAGGTCTGAATATATACAGGGTGTCCGATAAAGAATGGACAACCTTAAAACGGCTGATAGTTACACTTTTGACTGTTCTAAAAACAGATAGAAAAAAGTTCTATCGCAAGCAGTTCATAAAATATTGGCTTTTTTGCAAATACTATGCAACAATAAAAAAAAATGTAATTTGCTCAAATAAAATAATATTCTCTATTCAATATTAAAATATTTTATTTGTGGTTATCTGAATAATAAGACATAAATCGCGTTCAAAAAGATATTCCAGATACGGGGATCCCAGATAGCCTATCCGATAGGTGATTGAACACACCCAAAGTGTATCAGATTTTTTTTCTACGGTTTCCGCTTCAAATTTGTGTGATAAAATTCTATGATTTGCGGCTTATTTTTCCCATACAAATTTTGACGACTCATTTCTACCGATAGAAAATTCTACGATTTCTATGGGGTTTCCGCGTTTACGTGAATACCCCTATCATAGAGGAAGGAATATCTAGAGACGCGATTCGGTTGGTTTTTCTCTTCCACCCTACAAGCTGCAATGAGAGGAAAAACTCCACAGTGCTTATATGTGGTAGTTTTCCCGTGCATTTTAAATGGCACCAACACATTCAACTGTGGAGTTGAGCTCAAAACAATTAAAATCAATTTAAGTGCTCAGTAGGAAATAAATTCATAAAAAAATAATATAATAAATTCAAAACACGAACCTTTTTTTTATTTCTGTACATATTTATGTGTCTGGAGTGAGCTATTTGAGCTATTCAAGTTCATGTACAAACCAAAATCATGTTTAAATTCAAAATTTGTGAGGACATCTACTGGTGAAAGGAAGGTATTAAACGAATTGTACTTTTCACACGTATTCACAGATAGGAAAACAAGAGAAAAATAAGAGAGATTATCTGAAATTAAATTTGCGGGTGTTTTAGGTAAGGGTACGAGTCGGCTCTCTAGGTATTCCTTCCTCTATGACCCCTATTATCAACAAAAAAAACTTGTCAAACTGATGGATGTCAAAAATGGTACAGAGTGGTGTTTGTAAAAGAGGGGTAAATCTGCCGAAAAATCCAGGTCTGGAAAACTGATCAAAGATCAAAAAAAAAAATCAATTTTTTTGGCCAAACGAAGGCAAAAATTGAAAAAATCACCTTTTTGACAGATCTAAATTGATTTTTGTACCAAACGAAAACGAGAAAAAATTTCCTGAAGACAATCACGGACAGAAAAGTCACAGTAATTTAACTTTTTAACAAGAACTATGCCAGGAAAAATATATTTTTATCGCACATTGTTTTTTTTTTTAATTTATTTCATATTTTTCCGCAATAAAAATACGATATTCGATTAGGTATAGTTTACTCTTTATTTGAACTTGGTGTTCTCAAATAACACGAAAAAATCTTTCAGCTTGACGTTTGAGAAATGTCAAATGTTCCAAGTGTGTGTGCAAATCCGTGTAAATCTATCAAAAAAGAGGAATTAAAAAAAATCCGAATTCTGTTTCGTTTGAGGCGAATTTTTTTTCTATGGAACATGATTTTCAGAAAAAATTCGCTTCCAGATCGCTAAAATTCGATTTTTTCATTGAAAGGAATTCGGCATAAGGTTTCAATTTAAAACAAAAAATAATATACAAAAAATGCTACATGGAAAATTCTTCATAGAACATAAATCAAAACTGAACAAAAAATCAAGTTGCACTTAGACAACAACCGCACATTTACTGATTTTGAAACGAATCCCTTACCTATGCATATATCGCTCATTAACTTGAACACTGTTATACATAACTCAAAAATCACGAATACTTAGTTATTAATGCAGAAGTTATTGGAATAAAGTAATCTTTAATCGTGCCGAAAGTCATTTGTTGGCTTTAAAAACTGACGGAGAAGGAGCACTAGTTTTGTTTTAGAAACTAATGTCGTTTTTCTTCACTTCAATGAGAGTAAACATTTTTAGTACTTACTTTTACGTTTTCGAAGGTTTCGTGTTCCTTCACGCCAAAAAAGTGTAGAAAAAAATTACTCCGGAGTAATTTTAGTACTACGGTCACATTTACATCTATTTGCACATGGACTTGCACACACACTTATGAATTTGAAGTTTGACATTTTTAAATTTTCTTTAAAAAGTGAAAAATGCGAATATGGTTTCTTTGAAATGTTTTTGTTATTAACAAAAACAAACATTATGAATATATTTTCTATTATATTATATTCCGCCAGTATTTCTTCTATTATTTTCGTTAATTCTTCATTTTTTAAAACATTTTCCAAAATCAAATTGAAAACCGAATAATAGCTCAGGGAAATTAGTCAAAATACGGGCATGAAATCGCATTTTTCGCGGGACAAAATTTTTTTCATGGAATGTGTTCGGGGGGATGTCCTTATCATAAAAGTCAATTTGTTGGGATGATTAGAGGTTGGGAACAGCCGCCATCTTGGAAAAGAGATTGGTATCGTTTTTATTGAATAGCTCCATTGTTATTCATTTTAACAAAAAATGACAAAGGTAAGACTTATTAACAATAAAATTATCTAAAAAATGATATACAAAACAATTCCGTGAGTTGATTAAATAAAATTTTATAGTTGGTTAAAGTGCGGGTTTGTGTCGCAAGGTTGGGGCAAAATGACATTTTTTCATATATCTGACGAACTTTTGATTTTTCTGGGTAATTCTTCAAGAATGAATTATAGTACTTATAATTATTTATAAAATGAGCCCCCAATCGTTATTGTAACCATCATATTATAGAAGTAATCTAACTTCGAAATTCTCTATGTACTAGTCAAAAGTGAGAAAAAAGCAAGTTTTTTGCTATTAGGCCTACCAAATTTTGGGAGTAGAGGTATAACCAAAATATAAGTACGTAGTTTTGTACCCATGCTCGTCTTAATATCGAATTCAAAGGTCTGGCAACTCTGATTTTGTGCTTTATACGGTTTTCGGGGGGTTAAATAACGTAAGTTTTCCAGTTAATGTGAATGAGCTAAATTTACATTATTTCAAATTATACATATAAAATCTGATGCTCTGGCATTTTTCCTAAATTTGGACGACTCAATTTTGGCGATGCGGCTAGTAAAACTCAAGATATAAGCTTTTTTTTAAATACCTTATCGGGGTATTCAATTCAAATAAACAAACAAAAATTTAAACACAAAAGCCTCTAAAACATAATCGCATAAACGGCTTATATCTTGAGTTCTATTGGTCACATCCTCAAGATTGGAGTGTTCAGATTTAGGAAAAATGTCAGAGCATCAGATTTTATATTTATAATTTGAAATAATGTAAATTCAGCTCATTCACATTAACTGGAAAACTTACGTTATTTAACCCCCCGAAAACCGTATAAAGCACAAAATCAGAGTTGCCAGACCTTTGAATTCGATATTAAGACGAGCATGGGTACAAAACTACGTACTTATATTTTGGTTATACCTCTACTCCCAAAATTTGGTAGGCCTAATAGCAAAAAACTTGCTTTTTTCTCACTTTTGACTAGTACATAGAGAATTTCGAAGTTAGATTACTTCTATAATATGATGGTTACAATAACGATTGGGGGCTCATTTTATAGATAATTATAAGTACTATAATTCATTCTTGAAGAATTACCCAGAAAAATCAAAAGTTCGTCAGATATATGAAAAAATGTCATTTTGCCCCAACCTTGCGACACAAACCCGCACTTTAACCAACTATAAAATTTTATTTAATCAACTCACGGAATTGTTTTGTACAGGGTGGCTGATGAATATCGCTACATTAAAAAATTCAAATAACTTTTTTTTCAGTGTATGAAATTTATTTTTCTTTTATTCATGTTAAAGCGCATTCAATTTTATTAAATATAGCTTTATTAGTTTTAAAAATAATGGATTTTAAATGCCTCCCCTGGTCGTTAATGCATGTGGGGTGCCTTAAAAAAAAGTTGTTTTTTGAAGATTTGAGACAGGAATAAATGCAAATATTTCTCGATTGGATTGTTTTCTTTCATTCAAATTTGTTGATTTTGCTTTGCGGCCTTCCTGTTTACAATAAACTCAAAAGAAAAAGTCGGATGCAGTAAGTGCAAGCGATTTGGGATTTTAACGGAATGGTAAAATCGTTATCGGAAAATTTTCGTAGAAATTCTACGAAAACATTATCCATTTTCTATTATGCATTTTTGTTAAATCTAAAAACCAATCTGTAAAATAAAAAAAAAATAACCAGATTCACTAAGTAGAAAAAAAGTTATTAAAGTTTTTTTTGGTAGCGGCTTTCATCAGCCACCCTGTATATCATTTTTTAGATAATTTTATTGTTAATAAGTCTTACCTTTGTCATTTTTTGTTAAAATGAATAACAATGGAGCTATTCAATAAAAACGATACCAATCTCTTTTCCAAGATGGCGGCTGTTCCCAACCTCCAATCATCCCAACAAATTGACTTTTATGATAAGGACATCCCCCCGAACACATTCCATGAAAAAAATTTTGTCCCGCGAAAAATGCGATTTGATTTACTAATTTCCCTGGGCTATAAAGGAATTTTTTAGTCAGTTGTTACGGCCACCTAGAACAGGAAATGTAAAACAAAATGATGAGAATATGCCTGACTGCCAGGACAGGGCTCAGGAACATCCTTGCAAAGATGTTCCTGAGTACTATACATGTGGTCTACTTATCTCTTAGGAAGCAGGTATTTATCAGAGCGGAATGTTACTGAGGGATGAGTCTTTGGGCAGCAAAATGGGGGCGAACGTGGACGATTGGCTTCTTAGTGTCCATTCATTCGGAATTGCTTCCCAAGATTAATCCTAGAACCACAACACTTCATAGGCTAGGGACGTCGAAATGGCGAAATAAATCCGAGAAAAACGCGAAAGAAGCCCCGAAAAACCAGACCGCGTGAGAAAACATGTCCAAGTAGTAAATGAAATTAAAATGAAAATTTTGAGGCAATTGATAGGAACGAACAGCTGATTTAGGATTTCGTTAAGAAATCAAAACTTCTCAAACTGTGTAGAATTGGGTTCGGGCATTTGATAAAGGTAGAAAAGCCTGAAAGTAGGCTTCAATATTTAGTCGTTTATATTTGAATTGAAATTCAAATACAAACACCATGATAGTTGACCTATGAATACCGTCATCGAACGGGCGTAGTTGCGGTCGTCGGCTCGAAGTGAAGACAGAACAATGAAGATGATTATTCAATAGTCAGTCGTGCAAGCTACTAGACCACAGCATCTATTGAAGATAGTGAAAGTATAAGTTCAAATATAAGAAAGAAAAATTTGAGTGTTATAAAGTGTATAGTTATTAACTAGTAAGTTAAAAAATTTTAAATAAAAAGAAAAGAAGTGTATATTAAATCAAGTAATTTAATTTAGAATAGTGCTCAACTATAGTTAAGTTAAAATAACATAGGAGATAATATAAAGCCAAGGAAATCTTAAATACTAATTTGTGAGACTAAGGGTGAGTTACATATTGAGAAAAAAGTTACTAGAATTTAGAAATAAAATTAAGTTTTGTGTTGTCAGGGTGAATTGGCGGTTTCCGACGAACTATAAGGTCGGGACCGCCCAGCTTTAAAATTGTCAGAGCCCGATAATGCAGTGAAGCGGTGCCCAGAACGCTTCTTACAACCGGTATAGAACCGACAAATATACTTATACACGAACAAATATATACTGGTTTAGAAAGGAGCAACAGATCCTACATCCAGAGAGTCTAACCGGCTAGAAAGTGCTGCAAATCGACTACTGGAAAGCCTGTAGACACCCCAGGTTTAACAAGTAAAAGCTACACTAGTATAAAATTTTAAGTTTTGAACCCAACAAACTTCGAAATACGTCCAAACGTTGCACTGGATATCATATAATACAAGCGTTCACCCCTAGTGAGCAAAAAGATCGAACAAAAGCGAGGCTTCTTACTGCGGCTAGCGTAAGTTGCCGATATACTCACCTGAAGTCCTTGGCCCATCATAGTCCTGGAGGACAAATCTTAATCTAAGACTTACCTGCAATAATTTGGCGTGATATTGTTTTTTTTTTTTTATATTTACTTATATTTTATACTTTTTTATTCTTTTTCTCTTAATATTTTAATTGGTACTTACCTGAATTTTAAATTTCATTCTTGTTTGGTGCTAAGGGCAGTTGGTACAAAAGTCCGAGATTGAGATTCCTTGCCTACGTCTCGTGAATAGGGTATCTCCAACCCCTTTAATTGAAAGCAAGTTTTTGCCCCTTGGCATACGCCGATACAAAGAGCTCTCTGTATAGGTAGGAAGTTCCATGGTATACATTTTTTAGATCGCTGGCCGAATTGAAGCCAAATAATAAGTGTACGGTGGTTTGGGTGCTCCGAGTGATCACGAGTACTAGTCCGGGTCCGCTATTTTTGTCGGAGGAACCAACGGCTTTTGGTATTACGGTGGCCCGTACTTAACCGTTGTTTCCTTGATCTTGTTTTTTTTTATTAATTTAATTGATTTTTCTTGTCATTTGCGATCGGGTCACTTAAACTTAAAGTTTTTTTTTTTTTGTTTTAAGCCAAAATTTTGAGTTTTGTTTTAAAATTGTTTATTCTTTAGATGTTTTTTAGTTGGCATTTTGGTTTATATGAAATTCGATATCTTTTACGATTTAAAGAGTAACAGGTTTCATAATAATTTTTAAGATCTTTTCCAAAATGGATATAAATTTGAATTATAGTTCAAGTAATGTTAAAGTAGGGTTAAATATCAACTAAATAAAATTTAATATAAATCACGCCAAAGTGAATGAAAAGAGAATGTGTTTTTTATTGAACTTTAAGAAAAGTTCAATGGAGCTTTAAGATTTTATTTCAGGGGGGTGTAATTAGGCTGGTTTAGGCCTCTCGGTGGGGGTAAGTATGACTTGACAGCGAAATTAGGTCTTTCTTTAGGGGGATTCTGAAAAACTTGAAGACAGAATCCCAGGTAGGGTGGGACAGGTCATACACAGGTCAAAGTGTGGATTTGTTTTGTGTGGGTGGTGAATTTTCAGATATAGAATTTCGGCATGATTTATGTTTTGGAAACAGGTGAGGTACTGCTGTGGGGGCAAGACCCTAATCCGACGAGTTGAGCCGTGTGACGCTAGCATGCCGCGGCCCCTACAGCGCACATAAGAGTATTCTGGTCGAAAAGCTGGACAAAAGTCGATTTTCTAAAAATCAAAATTTTGAATTAAAGTTTTTACAAAGCGGATGCTAAATATACATGGGATCATACAATGCACTTCTTTTTTTTTGTGGTTAAGTGTTTGGTGTGTCAAAACAAGTTCAAAGTCAGCTGTTTATTTTCTGGAATTTTTTTTGTAATTTTTGCTGATTTGGTGAGTATATTTAGAGATTGATTGTGAGCAAGTGTGCTTTTAAACATTAAATTTTCATATGAAAAATACAATTGCAGGTATTGAATAATAATTAAAGAGTAGTTATGGAAATATTAATTTTTTTTGTTTGAGTAAATGACAGTGGGAAAAGAGTCTGCCACATATAGATATTTTTATTACTTTTTTTTAAAGTCTAAGTGTTTTGTTATAGTATTCCCTCCTATTCTGCTTCGATACATAGATTTATGATAACTTTGACTATTCTTTAAATTTAATATCAAAAAATTGGGTGCGATTTTTTGCGATTAAAAAAATAATTTGCGAGTGAAATTTTCACTATTAGAAAAATCACTCATACGCCCTACGTTTAATTTTAACTGGTTGTTAACATTTTCCAGAAATTTTTTTATTGATATTAATACATTTGGATTCACTAAGCCTAAAAATCACAATGGTTCCATTCTAGAAGGTCTAATATTTTAGATATTTAATTTTTTTACATTTTGGGTGTATTAAATTTCATACTATTTTTTTTAGTTTTTCTTCTCACAAGCGTTTTCAAAGTTTTGCTGAAAAAAAATTATTTCCTTGCATAAATAATAATTTTTAGCAAAAATAATTACTTTTACTTCAAAAACTAATTTTGTCCAGGTTTTTGATCGAAATACTCCTATGTGCAGCGTGCAATATATCCCCTTTCCGCTTAACCTTCGTCTTCAAATATGGGAATCTTGAATCTTGGAAGAATGATTCTGGAGCTGAGGATCCTGGAAGCAACGGTCCTGTCCTTGAAGAAGACATGGTTGTCTCCTATTACCCTCCCTATTGCCTGGTTTCACAGTATTATTCATCAATAAAAAAAATCATGTGACAGATAAAATGAAAAACCCATTTTTTTCTGGACAGATTTGATATTTTTATTTTAAAATAATTTCACCGTAGTAACTACGGACGTAATGAGCCTATATCCCGTTGCATCAATGAAGTTAATTCTATGTGCAATAAGATTAGTTTGTATCTGGATGTAAGCAGAGACCTTTTAAATTATATGTTCTAAACAACCTTTAGATAAAGTTAACTTAGATACTTATGTAAATTTAATTTTTTTATTATTACTGAAATTTGAAGTTAATATTTATACTACATAAATTGTATAACATTTTAAATTATGATTTTCGCGGGTATCAATCATTTTAATTTTAATTAAATATTTTACGAAACTCACCGCGTATTTATAAGAAATTTATCAATGAGTAGTTGTGATTTTTTAAGAGTTACCACCAGACGGTTATATATCTTAAAAAAATAATATTCTGACTTTTGTATGAAAGTCGCTATTTCGCGAATCTTCCGGGATTAGGCAAGGGTAATGCCGCGAATAAAAGGTCTGGGACCGAACTTTTTGCAATCAAGGTATCGCCCTTTATCGGCTCTATATGAATTTAAGTGGTTATATACTCGACACAAAAATCGGAAAAAATGCATTTTTCAACTCCCCATAAACCATAGAATGCCGTGAAATAAACCTGCCAGACTTTCGAATTCTTCATCAGGACGCTACGTGTAGGTAACACATACATATGACCCATTTTCGGTTATCCAAAAACTCCCAAAATCTGCTCTGGGCTCTCGGTCTATAAAGGTTTTGGTGGGGTCTTCATCTAGTTGAAAAATTATATCAGACAACACGGAGTCTTCTTTTGCCAAAAAACTTGGTAAATTGTTTCGTTTTACATCAGGATAAGTTCGCTTGTTCATTATTTTTTCAAAACTAGCTAGCAATCCACAAGATAACACCGGAAAATATTCTTGAGTCCATAATAATTTATGTCCGTTCTATAAACTTGATAGTTTTTTCCAGTTTTGGATAGTAACTAGATTTGCATTCTATTTCTTCTGTGTTCTCGTCAATCCAATCTACTTTTCCCATTGGTTATTGATTCCTTTTTGTGGTTATAGTTAAAGTTTTGGTAAAAATTCATCTAACCTAACGATTTTTGACTTGAAAAAAGGTTTGGTGATGTTCTGTTTGAGTTTTTGGGAGTTTTGGGGAGTTCCCGACCTTTGGTAAAATTTGAAGATATGATGAAGAGGAAAATCTATCTTGATATAAAACGGTACAATTAAACAAGTTTTTTTTGGCAAAAGAAGACTCCGTGTCGTGTGATATCATTTTTCAACTACATGAAGACCCCACCAAAACCTTTTAAATTGTCAAATATTGCTTCGGAAATCAGAAATTTAAGACAGTTGCGTAGTCAGCATAAGGCCCTGACCCATTTTGGCTGAAAATCTGTTGAAATTTTTGAAGAAATTGTAAGCGCAGTAAAAAATAACAAATCTAAAAGCTATGAGCTTTGAGCTTTCCATTAAGCTGAAATACGAATCTCGAGGCATTGTTAAAAGTAACCACTTTTAAAAGTGGTAAAAATTAATTCTAGTACACTCAATATATTGAAACAAAAGCCTTTTTCCAAAACGAGCAGAATTGGTCATGAAGCATTTTTTAAAATTTTAATCAGGAAAACAAATGCTGGCATAATATAGAAAAATAATAAAATAAAAACGATTTAATTCATGTAAAGAACACTAAGTTTAAACAACTTTCTCAAAAAAGGCAAAACATTTGACCACTTTTGCTCGTCACTGTATCTATAGTAGTCTAAAGGCCATTTTATTTACTATTGCTCTAAATAGAAGAAAACTCTAAAACTGGGTAACTTTTGAGTTGGCTTCAAAACTACAGTTGAAACGCAAGTTGGAAATTTGTTTTATTGACTAGTTTTCCTACCAACTTCCTATTTTGAATTCAAAAGTTGGTCAAATTGCTGGTTTAAAAAAATCCAGTAAAAAGAAAAACATTAACTACTGCTAAATTTTTATTTGAGTTCAAACACATTTGTCTCTACGCCTGTTATCGCTATTTTCTTCAAGGAAATGAGCCATTTTTGTCTAGTCACACAAACAATTAAAACAAAATTATTTGCACTATACGACACTCCAATAAAACATAAAATTTACAAAAACAAAACCAGATAACACAAAGAATGTTACAAACATCAAAAGCTGTCAAAAAGAAATCAAGCATCAAGGGGCAAACTACACAAAATTCAAAATTTAACAAAAAAAAAAAAAACAAAATGTACAGCGCAAGATGATATTTGCTTGGGAAAAATAAAAGTCTGTTGGTAATTCACGTTGCAATAATCGGACACGAATTTTAAGAGCCCGACAGTGTGAAGTTTGCCTGTGAAATGAAGAGCCTTAATTTGTTTTTAATGAAGATTCCATACATAAAAAATTACTAGCTTTTAAAATTAGTGACAAAACCAAACATTTGTTCAATATTTCGAAGAAAATTTGAAAATATTTAGGTAGGTAACTGACGTTACATTAATTTAGTAACTCATGTTACCTCCTATTTACTGTTGCAAAAAATAAGGAATAGATGTAATTTCATAAAAGTAATTTTAAAATCGAATATTGTGTAACCAAGCTTGCTTAAAAAATGTTAATTTATTTTAGCAATTGCAAGATGATATTGTTATCGTCACTATTAGATTCATCTTGTTTTCTATGGGCTTGTTTTTACGTTCATGTGAAATTCTTAATTAATTGAATTATTTATATAAATTCCTTTTTATATTATTTTCGCCCTACAAATTTCTAGCAATAGAACCATAAGTTTCTCAATAATATATTTTTCTACAACTCATTAATCTTTGATTTTCCATTTTAAACCCAAAACAAACATTACCACTAAGCATTCGTTTTGTTTTTGTTTTGCGAATAAAATTAATACATAATGTTATTTACCAAAGAAAACTATATCATTTGTATAAATTATAGCATACCTTTGCTTCCTTTCTGGTAAGAATTGTTTGTCGATTGATGGCTGTTTATAGATGAGGCTCCAATCGACGTTACATCCTCTCTAGAGTTCATCAAAGCATTAGAGGAAGTGGCCCTTTTTATAGAACCATTCACACTAGCTAGGGATGATGTCTCCGACTTATTTGATGTCGCAGAGTTCGCAGACCCAGTAGACATTCCAGCATTCATCATTGTCCCGTTGTTATTGCCACTGCTGACAAAGCAGTTGTTATTATTATTAATGCCTTTCCCGTCGGTGATACAATTTTCGTTAATAGAAGCACCACGATCCGAACCAAGGTAATGATGATGGTAGTCCGGTGTTGCCGAGCCACCTGTTGAACAAACGGGCAAACAACTTGCAGTAGTCAAAGTAACAGATGATAATGAAGTTGTAACTGGATGAGGTGGTTGCAAATGGGGCGGTGGTAAGAGGGGTGGCAATGGCTGCTGTTTGGAAGACATCATTGCGGCACTCGATAAAGATGATGGTGGTGGTGGCGATGAAAATGAAGACGAGTTTGCAGAATTTGATGAAGAAGATGGATTAATATCAACATTTTGATTCTCTGCCAGTATAAGTGCTGATGTTGTTGTTTGTGCTTTGTTTTTGGTTTCATTTTCAATTGCCATTTTTAACTTAGATATTACTTATTTTGTTATTGTATTTATGACTGAAAATGCAATTAAATTTTCTTTAAAAAAAAATGAATTTAAGAAAATTGTTTAGCTCCTTTGGATAATGATTTTTGATTTTGTATGCTTCATATGCTTTTAAATTACATCAGCGTTTCCTTGCAATGAAATGCATTTATAAATATATATTTGGCTTCTGACATGCAATTTAATTTAGGTTTCTGGTTCATTTCGAGTTTTATTCAAATTTTCGAGGCTCTTTGTAGCTAGCAAATAAAATATTATGCACATTGTAGTAAACAGCCTGCAAAGAAACAAAAACCAATAAATTACTCTTAATGTTATTATTTAATAATCTCTAACTGCAAGATGCTACAAAAAAAACTAACTAAAATTGAATAAACGAGTGAAAGAACCGTATAATATCACAAAATATCACTTTTGAGTTGAGTATGAAGCAATGCTATGCTCTACGCATGAAGACCTACCAACGAGCAAACTAACAGTACATTAGAGAGTCAAAATAATTCAAAACAAGATCCCTCACTTCTTTCATTGAGTGGAAGAACTGTACAAGTCCGGGACTTGTCATATTCTTACACTCAATCAATTCCATATCATTCATTGTTATTAATTTTTCCATGCTCAAAGATCAAGGTCATAATTATCTAATTTTTAGTTTAATAATTAAAAAAAATGATAAAAGATATTATCGACTTTAAGGACTGGTGGCCTTTGAAGTTGTTGAGAAAAAAACGATTTTATATGAAAAAATGAATTTTTTTCCGTCACTTATTATTTCGCAGCTTCTTTACTGAGTGTTCAATTCCAACAAATATAAGCTTAAAAGTTTTTCTTGGAATTATCGGCGCTTAAAAAAAACATAGGTTTCAAAAACTTCTAAAAATCCAAATTTCTTCGATTTCTTCCTATATTTTGAGCGAGCCAAAGATATTAATTAAAATGAAAATTGTAAACGCAGGATTTAATTTTGATAAGCAATGCAACTTTTAAAAGATATTACATTTGAAAATTCCATACTTTAGGCATTTTGACACACCCTAATGACCAAGTCAATAGACCAACAGAGGAAAAATGTTTTTGTGTCAAATTATAGTCATATAGTAAAACTCCTGGCTATGTCACAACTACCGACTTTATTGAGGGATTCTCATCTAATACTTTTAAATAACTGAAATCAAAAACAAATTTGAAGTTGCCAACTGCAAGATTATATCAGGTACCAGTTGCTATAAATGAAAACAAAATTGCAGACATTAAGAAAGTTTTTAAATACATATCTGAAAACAAATTGTAATAATCCTTCAGAATAAAAGTATTATAGAAAACTATTATTTTTAAGGGTCAATTTTCAATAGCCAGTTAAACAGTCAGTTAGTACTTATTCCCCTGATAGAGAAAAAATCAGTTTTTCAATAGGCAGATATAGCTTATTCCTAGGAATAAACTATCTGCTTCTTTCAGAGACGAAAAAAAATTATTGTAAGGAATAATTTCAACAAAAATATTATGTCAATTGTCAGAGCTGCTTTGAAAGAATCTTGACAAAAAATACAAAGGAACACAAGAAAACAAAAACAATTATGAATTAAAATGACATTTAATTTTTAATATTTTTGAATTTGAAATTTTTTTTTTTAGTTATTCTGTAAAATAAATTATTCTTGATTGAAAAATTCAATGTTGTTATCTGATTGTTTATAAGCCTAATAACTCTATTCGTCGAACAGTTAACTGACTGTTTATTAGAAGATTGAAAAATCGGCTCTAAGGGCCAATTTTTCAATAGTCAGTTAAACAGTCAGTTAGTACTTATTCCTTAGAATAGAGAAAAAATCAATTTTTCAACAGGCAGACATAGCTTATTCCTAGGAATAAAACTATCTGCTTCTTTCAGAGATGAATAAAAATTATTCTAAGGAATAATCTCAACAAAAATATTGTGTCATTTGTCAAAGCTGCTTTGAAAGAATTTTGACAAAAAATACAGCGGAACACAAGAAAACAAAAACAATTATGAATAAAAATGACGTTTAATTTTGAATATTTTTGAATTTGACAATTTTTTTTTGTTATTCTGTAGAATATATTATTGTTGTTATCTGATTGTTTATGAGCCTAATAACTTTATTCGTCGAACAGTTAACTGACTGTTTATTATAAGATTGAAAAATCGGCTCTGAGTGTAAGAACAGTACAATTCCAATGCTTTTCTTTCGTAATATTTCTTATATCTACAACACTTTTTTTTTTTCATCACTATATCGGGCGATCAAAAACCTTCAAACACCCCATACATTATTTTACAAGAAAGTTGATAGTTTCTCTACAAAACAGTGTTTTTGTGTTTTTTTCTCAAAACTAAGATTTTGGACTTTTTTTCACTCATCGATTCAATTGTTTCTTTAACCCCTTGTAGCCCCATGTGACAGTTCTGTAACAACCCGAAAAAGATCGCATAAAAGCTGTACAAACTTTATTTTTTTTTCCTTTGAAGCTTCTAACATAATCTTTAAGTATTGCTTTATCGAAATAGTACGCCATATTTCTAATAAATGGCACCAATAGTTTTTAATCGGCAGTTAATGTTGAAAGTTTTGTTTGAATTTTTTTCATTTTTATTTTTTTTTTAAATAAATTATTTGAACTTATTTGTTTGCTCCCTAAATATCGAAATAACTAAGTACCTAAATAATGAATTTATTGAATTTTGAAAAAATACGTGTTTTATTATAGGTAAAGGCCAATCGATTGACATCATCATTAATTTTAAAATGTACGATCTTGGGTTACAAAGGGTTAATGTCGTTTTCAATTGGTATTCCGGAAAACTCTCTGATCCCGAACGCCAAAAAAACACCCAAACACAGTTCTTTTCAGTTTGAAGTTTGATGTTTATGTAGCTATATATGTGTTTTTTCACAATATCACTTTAAAAATTAACTGCTACTATCATCTTCATCACTGAACGACTATGAAGATGATGTTTATGTTGAATCGGGCTTTTTTGGTCACTTCCTTCTATATCCAAATACAATTTCATACTTTTTCCCTACTTTTCGTCGTAATTTCTCGACTTCATTAGGGGAATTTAATTAAATCTGTTTAAACATGAAACAAATATAAAACATCTTGAACAGCAAATCGACAGGCTTTATTGCTATTTCAATATTTGGGAAGATTCGTCCGTATTTTGAACACGAAAACACAGCGTTTTTTCAAAACGCAACAAATACAGGTTTTTGTTGAGTTTTGCAAAAACGTTTATTTATAAATAGATAAATTAGTATTAAAAAGCTTATTTATTAAAGAAAAATATACATTAGCTTCTGTACATCAGCCATTTTTTTTTCCGAAACTTTGTTTTCTGGGGCAACTTTTTAAATTGGTAGTTTTTGGACACGCTGGAAAACGTAGTAGTAAGTAGTCCACAACGATGGATGCTACTTCGTTTGCTCCTCTTGGCCCATCGTATAAAACGTTACGTTTTCTTTATCTTGGCTTTCCATGTGGTTGACGATTCCCATGTTGTAAAGCCACACTTGTCTTGAATAAAAGACTTCTCCGACAGAAAGCTTCGGTAAGGGTTGATTCTGTTGGAGGTCAAATACTATGTCCAGTGTTCTTTCGATTGGGTTGTTCATTATTTCATGGAACTTCTTCGCTCTAAGTTTATGAAGATTTTTATTGTTCTTGTGTTCCTCCAGTTTTGTAGGGTCTTCTTTACACGTTGATATCTGGACATCATACTCTTTGCATGCTGAACATGTGCCCGTGTGCGGATTTCCGAAGCTTAGATTAAATTCCGAGTAAAAAATCTTTTTATATTTGGATAGACTGCACTTTTGTTTTCCAGTTTTCTCTTGTTCCGATACAAAAATATTGAACATTTTTTTTTGAGATTCAGCTCTGGTGGAAGATAGCTTCTTTTGGATTTTTTTTCTGGAATAATGACTTTCGCGGCAGTAGAAAGATGAAATGTGAGTTCTAACAGCAGTTGTTATTTCAGAATCAACGGGTTTAGCCCTGTTTCCTCCTCGTCTCTCTCTTGGGATGCGCATTTTATGCAGGTCATATCTGGTTGAGTTTTGCAAAAACCTCCATTAATTTTGTTGAGTTTTGAAAAAACGCTCGATTTTAAATATTTTTTTAAATTAAAACTGTTCACTTTTTTAAAATTTTTATTTTGTCATCTTGTGCCTGGTCGTGCCAAAAATTTCGATATCAATAACTCATTTTCGCAAAAAATGCGTTTGTTGAGTTTTGAAAAAACGCTCCTCAATTATTGTTTATAACAAATTTTTATCAAAAAGTCCCATAAACAAAAAATTTTCATATGGTAATGCCAGGTTTTGGGCATTTTTTGAGAAATAAGGGTTGGAACAATTTTTATTTTCCATAAGCCATTAAAAGTCATCGAGGAACAGTAGATTATGGAAAAAATAACAAATTTTTATCAAAAAGTCCCATAAACAAAAAATTTTCATATGGTGGTGTCAGGTTTTGGCATTTCATATGGTAGGGTTTGAGTAATTCATTTAATTGGGCATTTTTTGAAAAATAAGGGTTGAAACATTTTTTATTTTTCCATAAGCTATTAAAAGTCATCGAGGGACAGTAGATTATGGAAAACATAACAAATTTTTATGAAAAAGTCCCATAAACAAAAAATTTTCATATGGTAGTGTCAGGTTTTGGTATTTAATTTTTCATATGGTAGAGTTTGAGTAATTCATTTAATTGGGCATTTTTTGAAAAATAAGGGTTGGAACATTTTTTATTTTCAATAATCTATTAAAAGTCATCGAGGGACAGTAGATTATGAAAAAATGTATAGCTTAGGAATTAAAAAAAAAAATCTTCCTCTGATTAAGGTAATTATATAAAATTCAGTTTAGGGGGCCTAGTTTCTAAAATAATGAAGCGACAAATTTTTGTTTAATGTCATCTGTCTACGACAAAATCACGGCAATTATTGGCATACTTTTTTCGATTTTAAGCTCGTATTAAGTGGGAAGTGCTAATTTGACTGCCAAGTTAGCACTACCAGGGGTTATTTTTAGGAAAACGGGCGCGACAAACTTTTTTTTCACGACAAATTCACGAAAATTAACTGCATTATTAGATTTTTGAAATTCGAAAATGCTAACTTGACGAACATGCATCTTTCGGTGTTGGTGAAGATTATTTTAAATGTCTACATACCTACGCCCAAACGAGTTGTAACAATATTCCTGTGCAGAATGACACAGTTTTAGACTTTCTTTCATTGCTAAAAGATGATTATTCATCCGGTCTAGATGGTATTCTCCCAATTCTTTTAAAAAAAATGTAAGAATACCTAACATAATTCAGCCCCTTCTCTTTTTATTCCAGCTATCAATCAAATTGAAAGAAAACGATCTACTGTTACATATCTGCTCACCTTTTTGTATAGGTAAATGTAATGATGTAATAATTGAATTGTTTAGAAATTATCTTTTTCGTACAGCGGAACAAAAATAATTCATGTGGTAATTTTTTTTCTCTAAGTATTTAAAAAAAATGCATTGTTAATTTTTGGGAACTAGCCCACTAGTCTAGGTTTGCAAGAATTTCAGATCTTTTACATACATACATCCAAATCGACGAACCATTGTATCAATTATTTTATGTTATCACCCACACCCAACATAATTCCAGTCAAGGGTCCTTATAGTACATGTAAAATAGGCATTTAAAAACAAAATTGTTACACTCATCAAACTTGGCAAAAAGTTTGCTTTTGGGATAAGAACCAAGGACCAAAAAAGTCTATACACAAAATTGGGTAAAAGGTTGTTTTATTTTGCGGACAGGAGGCAGGTGGTGAAGGTTTAAAATATAGATGTCCCTTAAGTAAGCAGAGCAAGGTCAGGAGTTTTGTTATTGGATCTTTTAGTGCTAATTAAGTACCCCAAAATTTAAATCACTTCCACTCCTTTTGGAAAAAATTAATGTTCTGCTAACTTGATTTAAAATTAGCAAAACAATTACCAGAAAATACCTTAAACTTTTAATATTAAAATCGGATATGGTGTAATATTTATGTGCTAATTAAGTGCTTTACGAATCCAAAAAAAAATGTTTTCCAAAAATATTTTTTTTTAATTATCTTGTGATTAAGTGCTTGACTAATTTAAGTTAAGTACCCCATTTTCCGAAGAATTTTTCCAGAATTTCCATTAAAAAAAATCTCATTTTCCATACAAATCCATGTTCAAAAAATTCCACTTTTTTCGAAAAAACCCGACTTAAATGATTAAATGCTCGACTAATTTGAATTAAGTACCCCATTTTTCGAAGAATTTTCCCAGAATTTCCATTAAAAAAATCTCATTTTCCATACAAATCCATGTTCAAACAATTCCACTTTTTTCGAAAAAAACCCGACTTAAATAATTGAATGCTCGACTAATTTGAGTTAAGTGCTCCATTTTCCAAAGAATTTTCCCAGAGTTTCCATTAAAAAAAATATTTTCATACAAATCCATGTTCTGCTACTTTCCTTTCAGTTTAGGGGGCATTTTTCGGTCACAGAAGATGGATTCGGTGGTTGATGTCGTCATCACAAGAAGCTTGGTTGTTGTTCATAGATCCAAGATATTTGAACTTTTCACACTTTGGAAGTATTGTTCCATTCAGGTAAATGTCCGGAATAAGGCCGTCTGGGTCAGAAAATGGACAGCAAAGATATTCTGTCTTTTTCGCGCTTATCCGGTACCCACTTGCCCTCCAGACGTCCACCCATAGATCGAGTGCTCGTTGCAAGGGTGTTGGATCTTCACTTATGATGGCTCCATCATCAGCAGAGAATAACTGATTCACTTTCGGATCCGTCACTTTTCCTTCAAGCAGAAAGTCAAGGACTGTGATAAAGAGCAAAGGACTCAGGGCGCTTCCCTGGTGCACACCGACTTTGATTGAGAACTCTTCGGTGACTCCTGCGGGGCATTTTACCTTAGTTTTTACTTCCTCGTACATATCCATGATCATCCGCACGTAGGTTTCCGGAACCCCTCGCTGTCTCAAGGACACCCATATCAGATCTCGTGGTTGTCATCGAATGCCTTTTCGAAATCAACTAGCATAATATGCAAATCCCTTAAGGAATCACGGTGTTTTTCCATTCAGATTCTTAAACTCTGTATGGCATCTGTGGTTGATTTACCCGAGACAAACCCGCACTGGTCATCACACAGTTCAACGATCTTCATGGTGTGTGACATCAGCTTAATCGATCGGTAGTTATCACAGTTTCGTGTGCCCCCCTTTCCTTTGTAGATTGGGAGAAGGTTACTTTCTCTCCACTGATTTGGCATTTGGTCACCGCTAATGAGTTTGGAGATGAGAATCGTGAGCCATTTACACCCAATGTCTCCCATCTTCTTCCAGAACTCAGAGGGTATTTCGTCTGGACCAATCGCTTTTCCTTTCTTGGAGTTTTTCACCGCCACGCTAACTTCTTTGACTGTAAGGTCGGGTACTTCTTCTAAATTAGGTTCGGCTGTTGGAAAGTATATCCTTGGAAATTGCTCATTTAGGAGTTCGTCAGAATACTGTCGCCATCTGTGAAGAATTTTGTCTTCATTCACAAGTAGTAGGCCTTGAGCATCGTTAATGAACTTTGGTGAGCGAATTTCCTTGGCATTCCCTCTCCTTTGTGCGGCAATTTTGAAGATGGCTGCACCCTTGTTCAGCTTAGCATGTCGCAGTTCCTGGAGGGCCTGGTTTGCATCAGCAGCTGGATCAGATATTTCCCCAAGCTCGCGATATATGCTTTCCGTACTCTCTGTTTATGCTGGGCGGATTTCTTCTTTGCTTCCTTCTTGTAGCGCTTGTAGTCCACTTCGAGTCGTGCTTTTTCATCTCTATTATGAGAGGGGCATTTGGACCAAACTTGGAAAGCGGACTTTTTCACTTATATCACTGCTTTGACTTCATCGCTCCACCACCATGTTTCTTTTTCCCGTTGGTAGTTTCATTTTGATGTTCCTAGCAGTGACCATATTTATACTCAGCACTCTTCGTTTTGTAGTCTGCTGATGGTTTCGCAGAGATAATTTCTCATAACAGAGATGAATGCATCGCCTTTTTCCTTCTCCAGGTTGTACCACTTGATTCCTCCGGTAGCCTCTCTTTGTGTGTTTGCCGCCTTCGTCTCCATAAAAAATTCTGTCAGTAGGAGACGGTGTTGCTGGGCGATCACTTCTCCTAATATCACTTTGCAGGGGAAACCGACGAAGTTACGAATACCAGAGTTACGGGCGACAGAGTTACGAGCGTCAAAGTTACGCGAAACCGAAGTTACGAAAAACTAGAGTTACGAATTCTAAAGTTATGTTAAGCTATGACATGTGATTTTTGGGTTGGCAACAATTGCGAGGAACGATATGGAATTATGGAAATACAAACAAGAGATTAACATTTTTCTCATTGGTCAGAACTAAATGAGTAAAGCGAAAATGGGTGTTATTTAATCTTGTAAAATTTTGATTGGATAGGTATAGGTATACATATATGGTTTTGTTTTTTTGAGAAGATCTCAAAAACGTTGAAATAGAAAAAAAACATAGTTATACTTATGTAAGTTTGGGGGACATAATTGAAATTAACTTCTTATTTGTCCAACTAATATTGCACCTACGTATTTTTTTCTTCTATTAATTAATAAACTCCTGCTCAAAATTAACGCACACTTTTGTTTTCTTTAGTTATACCTCTGCATCTTGTTTGAAATGGCTTTAAAATTATTTGTTGTATTTTTTTGTGTTTGCTTATTGTTTAGCAAGTCAGAAAAATGCTAAATTGCAACAGTATTATTAACCAAAAAAAAGATAAACCAAATTTAGCAATTCAAGGTCTGAAAACTGATATTAAAATAATTTTTGTTTTTTAAGAAAAAAAATTTAAAAAAATGGAAACGCGTGACAGTTCTTTCCAATAACTTTTTTCAATACTTGGCATTGTCTCCTCTAGCGCATATGGTAATTTGGAGTCGTCTCTTCATTCCACGAATTAAGTTTTGAAGGTTTTGTTGTAACTTTTCTTTCACTGCAGTTTTCTGTTAATCAAGAATGCTTGGAGGTGGATTTCGGCCGCAAATGCATTTTTTTCAACATTTCCTAGACATGTTCTATTGAATTTACATCCGGATATCTGTGTGATCAATTCAAAGATGGCACATTTTAATCATGAAGATATTCTCAAACCACTCTAGCATGCATTATCGTGCATCAGACTGATTTGTGGACCAAATCTAGGGGTGATTGGAACCGCATGCTGTTCGAGAATATCAGCCAAGTATCTTTGGGTACTTAAATTAGGTCTAGGAGATCTCACTAACTCCGTAGGTGTTGTGAGGCAGAGTTTACTCCATGAAAATTTATGACTCATCTCTAAAAGGTTCGCGGGTTGACAGATAGACTTCAGCATACCTCTCCAAATCTTCCCCACAAACATTTTATTCCATACCTTCAATTTAAGCTAACTCCTGTCTTATTTGAGAAAATAACCACGATACTGTGAGATAAAGTAATAGTAGGACTTTTTTGTAAAATAAATATGATGAGCGTTAAATTTGAGCAGGAGTGTATAATTATTCATAGCGTATTTTGTAATACCCACTTTGTTATTATTTATATTAAAATAGTAACCAAACCACCCCTTTTTTATACAGACGTTATTTTGGTGTGGTGAACTGATGTGCAATGGTCTTTTATATCATTGAAGTTGCGATCATTCACTGAGCTTTGGTCTAACTGACTGAATACAATGGTGTAGCTGTGGCTGTAGCTTGTAGTACTGTCAAAATTTTACTAAGGGAAACAACAACAAAAGTTGGCGGCAGCTGAGCAAAAAGTTGAGAATTCTTCAACTTGCGCTACAAGCTATAGCCACAGCTACACCATTTTATTCAGCCAGTAAATTATACTCCCGCCCTCTTTTCTCCTCAGAAGAAATTATTTAATGGGGAACAATTTGCTGACGTTTGTTTTTTTCATTTCTGTTTTGTTCGAAGTATTGAAAAGAATAATTTATGTGACAAAATGTGACGGCACAACCTTCTTAAACGGAGGTCAGGGAACCATTAAAAAAAAAAAACAAACCAAAGATGAAAATGTTCTATTTCAATCGTTTCTGTTTGGTAGGGGAAACTCCATTTTTTTAACTCGTTGAATAGTCTTTCCTTGTTTAACAAATTCATAATTATGTAAATAAAAACTCATATTTTTTCTTTGGCAATAACTGACAAATAAAAGCAGATACATAACATTATACAAATTCAATGCACACCTATCGAGAAAGAACAATGGTGGTCAATGTTTCTGTTTCCCCAACACTTCAAAAAATGGATCGTGGATGTAAAAGAAGGAAGGAGCGATAAAAAAAAATAAAAAAAAAATCATTCACATCCGACCGTAGCGTTGCCGAATTGGCACGGTCGTGTACTTTTGGTGTTTTTTTTTTTTTAATTTAAATGGTACCGTGGTTCTCAAATGGCTTGAAATGCCACTCTAGAAAAAAGTATATTAAAGATAAAATATTTACAACATTTAGTTAATTTGACCTTATGTCGCACCCCCCATGTATGGACTTATATCTTTAATTAACTAATTTCTTGATGCTTTTATTTATTTGTTATGTTTTTTTGAAAATTTAAGGGTTTGACCACACCGAAAAGGTATGCGGTACCTACGGGTAAGTGTATGAAAAAAATTCCGCATCTGAACGTTGATGTACATCAGGTTTTTTTTTGCAACCATACCATTATCGAATACGGTTGTTGTGTGACCATTCATTAAGTTCTTTTTTATAATTAAATTAATTTAGTAGTTTTGCGCTTAATAATTCTCATTAGTTGTGTCTTTAGTCTTCAGACTTTGTTTTTACTTTTATGCACGAAATGGCCCAAATTGGCACCTGTTGTTAACATTGGCACTTTCAAAAAAAAAAAATTTCCCGGTAACGCCTCCGACGTCTCACCTACATAAAGGGGCCAAAGTAAAGGCATAGAAACCGTCGCATCCGTTGATTTGTTGACGGATTTAACTGACCTTGATAAACAACATTTTTATAAGAACCAATTCGTATATTAGTTGGACTTGATGGTTGCCGTTTGTTTATAGGTCGTTTCTCATGAGAACTTGTGTATTTTATTGAATTGTCTGTTGAAAAATAATTATATTTCCAATCTAAAAAGACCTTTATAATGTCAGGAATAATAAATGCAAATAATTATTCTATACGTTGATTTATTCAACACAACAATATTGTTTGAAATTCAATATCAGAATAAATATATTTTTTAATATTTTATAAACATTATTTTCAAAAACTATTTCTATTTAAGTTTGATAAAGTATATTCTAAATATATAATACAGTAAATAACTAATCAAATATATACATAATGGCTATGGCTATTACAGTTCGGCCATCCTGATTTTACAATCGACCTCGATTGTACTTAAATAAAAAATAAAATAATATAATAACAAAAAAAAAATACGATAATTAAAGAACGAAACCATTTTTTCAACTTCTTCGAGTTCTTTAACTAATTTTTTTTTTCGATTTCATCGATTTCTTCGACTTATTCAGCTTCTTTGACTTCTTTGATTTCTTCGAATTCTCTGAATTCTTCGACTTCTTCGATTTATCCGAATTCTTCGACTTATTCAGCTTCTCTGAGTTCTTCTACTTCTCTGATTTCTTTGACTTCTTTGACTTCGTTGACTTCTTTGAATATAGGGCATTGTTTTTGTCTTTTAAATTCGTATCCCACTTCTGAGATTATAATGCCAGGATATTTATCCAAACAATTATTTTATCGTGTTGATTTTATTAAACACAACAATATTGTTTGAAATTCAATATCAGAATAAATATATTTTAATATTTTATAAACATTATTTTCAAAAACTATTTCTATTTAAGTTTGATAAAGTAGGTATATTCTAAATATATAATACAGTAAATAACTAATCAAATATATACATAATGGCTATGGCTATTACACCTTGCAAATTTTCTGTTCGACCAGGCGTTCTCGAGATATTCAGACTTATGCGTTTTTCAAAATGGCGAACGCACATAAAAGACCTGCCCATATGGCAATTATATAGGTATATTAGAATTCTTTTTATTAGGTGGGGTTTTTGTTTGATTTTTAACTTATCCTGTGTCAAATAAATAAACAAGGAATGGGGTTGTTTTTTGCATAAAAAGATTAAATCACACCCATTTTCGTTGAAATCTATTAAAATAACCAATGAGAATCGATATTCTCTTATTTATATTTCCATAATTCCATATCGTTCCTCGCAGTTGTTGCCAACCCAGAAATCACATGTCATAGCTTAACATAACTTTAGAATTCGTAACTCTAGTTTTTCGTAACTCCGGTTTGGCGTAACTTTGACGCTCGTAACTCTGTCGCCCGTAACGATGGTAAGCGATCTGTGTTTCATTTCCACCGCTGCTATAAGTGATAAGGTGTCGGCTTTGTTTAATGAATATAGTATTCAACAATATAAGACCATGTGACCTGCACATGCGTAGAATTTCTTCACCAGAGGGTCAATTCTTGTTCTGTGAAGCTGTGAAGTGATAAAAATAATATCATTTCAGTTTTCACAGCGTTTTTGTCATTTTATCACTTCACAGGCACCCCTAAGGCGATTCTCAAACTCAATGTGATAAATCCTTGAAAAAGTTTGTACTAAAAAGTACTAAATGAAAAAGTATGTCACTTTTATTTCATTTTTGAGTTTTCCAATTGTGTTTTTTTTTTTATTTCAAAATTTATTTAAATTAAATGTCAAGAAATTATGAAAAATAAACCATCTGTGGATAAAAGAAAGGTATTTTCATCTTCAAATTCAAATATATAAAAGCTTTCAAGTAAAATCCGTGTTTTGTGTGTTTTCTCTAGGAAAAATGTAAGAAGAAGACTACAAAAATCAAACCAAGAATTTAGCGCATTAGGAGATTAATTGTTTGATTTGGCCCTATTCACACAACATTGAATTGCTCTTGTACGCGTACTTTTCAACAACATGAAGTAATGGGTTACACAATTTATGTAGCACCATTGATAAGACGTTTTTATCGCATAAATAAATAATTGAAACAAATGTTAACAAACATATTTAATAGCATTAATTAGAACTCAATTCAAAAAGGTGATGTTTACTTATTGCTTCAACCCTTATTGCGTCTTTAGGTTTAAATCCCGCATGTGTTTTTCTGCCAAACGTGTAGCTCCGTTGCACTTCGCCTTCAGTCTAAAAGCCGGTAGCAGATTTATTGCGCGAGAGGTAACCGATTTATATTAAAAGATCAAGGAGGTCCATTTATAGCGATAACAAACATGTAATTCTGTCGGCTTGTATCGGCGCTGACTCTGCGAAAACACTGCAGTTTTTAAATGATTATGGAGCTAAAAACCAGTTTGGCACTACAACAGTTTATAATTCCCTGAAACCAAAAAATTTGGTTTAAGTGAGTTTACTCGTTCCCTCCCGTCCGAAAAATGCAATTGAAATGTGACAATTCAATTTAAATGCATATTGTGGGCAGATGGATTCGTTTAAACTTTCATAAATTGTATTACTGGTATCACGCCAGAAATACCTTTCTACCTTGCTCTGTTCCGTAGTAGAACATCTTGTATTGTTTTGTCTTGACGGCTAAGAAACGGGCTCTGTTTCCAGTGTTTCGCCACTTGGTTTCTTGAACGCACAAGATGTCCACTTGCCTCCTCTTCATCTTCTCTTCTAATTCACAGCTTCGGCCGTTCATACTAACCACGTTCCAACTCGCGACTCTTAATTTTCTTCTCACCTCGTATATTACTTTGCTAGCCCCCGGAATCCGTATATGTAGCTCTGACCCTATTTGTGTAATTTGATCGTATTTTACTACGCCGGTGATCTCCAGTCGCCTAACCCAAAAAATTGCATGCACGCTTAATGGAGCTCTTAGATGTTAGTGTGTGTCGCTAGGCTCACCTTGATGTTATTTTGCCTAGATGTGATTTGCACCTTATATACCTGTGCTCTAAATGTGTCGGAGTAGCTCATATAAGGGGTTCACCAAGTAGTTCGGCCTAACTGGAACTCTTGACGCTACCGTTAATTCTATAAATGAATTCTTCCGCTACCTTCAATTGTTGGGAGTGCCTTGATGGGAACACTCTTTCGTTGGGGGGGTAATTAGTAGCAACAGCCTACTCCGCTTCGACCTGTCGACCATGGGAGGCCCATTCTGTGAAAACAAGTTTCGCGATCGCATAGCTCTTAGCTTCACCGTAAGCCCATCCGCCACGACAAGGCTTACCCCCATGGATGGGCTTTAATTTCGTTTTTTCATAAAAATAAATTTTTTTCTACCGAATTGGCCTTCGATAATGAAGTGTTTTATTATTTTGAATTAAATGCTCCATTTTCCGAGATTTTTCAAAAAAAATCTTGTTTTCCATACAAATTCGTGTTCTGCTAGCTTGAATTTCGATTTTCTATTTTCAATTACTCAAAATTTTGAGGGTGTTTGGGCAGAAGTGACTTCAGATTCAGATTTATTACGCCAAAATACATAAATATAGGCAGGTCCGATCAAAAGTATTGGCAATTTTTTTTGGGCCTGTTTTATCATGGGCAAAAAAAAGCGAAAAGTGTTTAAAAATTTATATTTGAGCAACCAAAAAAATATCAAAATTTTTCAAACGTAGTTACAAAGAATAAGATTTTTTCTAAAAATGTAGACCATAACAAATTTTTTACCATTAGTATGAACAGAGAAATTAGTTTTTCATTTCTTCGATTGTCCCAATAAATGGAAATTTCTTTTATAAAAAAAATTTCAAAACTCAAAATGTAGCCTAACAGCCTAACGAATTCTAAAAAACGGGGAAAAAATGTTGTACTTTGAGATTCAGTCCATTAAACCTACACCCAATTTGGAAAAAGTACTCCTCTGTTTAGAACTGTAAAAAAAATCTGAAATTGACCGAAAAATGACTGAGTAAAAAATCGCTGAAATCTGAATACATTGAAAAACGGTTTTTTGACGATAACTCGAAATTTTTAGGGTCTATTAAAAATTTCAAATGACAAAATATGATATACTCAGTAATACCTACAACCGCTGCGCTGGTAGGTCATTTCCAAAGTAATTTACATGATTTTTATTTTGTAACACAGTGGTATTTAAGTCCAATCTCGAAAAAAGTGGAATTTTTTTAATAAAAAAAAACAAATTGAAGTAGGCAGAGCATGGTTATGGAAAATGAGATTTTTATTTGGAAAATCTGAGAAAATTCATCGGAAAATGAAGCACTTAATTATCGAAGGCCAATTCAGTAGAAAAAAAAATTGATTTTTATGAAAAAACGAAATTAAAGTTAGCAGAACATGGATTTGTATGTAAAATATTTTTTTTTTTATTGAAAAATGTCGGAAAATTCTTCGGAAAATGGGATACTTTACTCAAATTAGTCAAGCATTTAATTATTCAAGATAATTTGAAAAAAAAAATGGTTTTTTGACTTAAACAGGTAAAATATAACCTAAACCTAAAAAAATGACACATTCATGAAAATCGGGATGAAGGTTTTTGATAAAGCACTGACAAAGGATTCATAAAGTTCTTAAAAATATTTTTGGCGAAAGGGTGTATTTTTGATGGGTTGAGTTATGTGTGAGAAAGGTATCATAATAGCTGACATAGATATTATTCATTCTTTAAACTTGGTGAAAAAGTTTCGTTTGTTAGGTAGGTATAAGAACAATGGGGTTTTTGTTTGGTACAAAAATCAATTTATTTTTTGATTTAGATCTGTCAAAAAACTGATTTTGACAATTTTAGCCTTCGTTTGGCCAAAGAAATTGATTTATTTTTTGATCTTAGATCAATTTTCTAGATCTGAATTTTTCGGAAGATTTACCCTTTTTTTACAAACACCACTATGCATTAGAGATGCCGCGAACATTCATTTGGCCGAATACCGATGAGTGTGCCCGGAATATTCGGCAGCCGAATATTCGGCAAACGATATGTGTAATTATATCACTCCTAAGTATTTTTTCCATGGTATTTTTTTTTTTTTTTACACTTCAGAAATTTCCGATGTAGTGAGCTTAGAGCAAGCTGCAATCTACAATCAGAGGCTCATCATAAGTGCATGTGTTAGTGGTAAGTAAATAACACATGCACAAAAATATATACTACGATACAAAACTAACAATTAACATATATTACATTATAAAATTAATACAGACATTGAAAAACAATTACGATAGTGGTGCACTGGTCCGAAAACTTGTTTTCAATCCCACCTTACTTATATTAAAGTCGATATAAGATGTGTTTAAGTTAAAAAGTTTACACATACGATTAAGAGGTTCATGTATGCCATTGGTCTGTTCTTTTATTGAATAAAGTTAACTATTGTTGTTATGTCAAAAAAATCGTTGTATTTGTTTTTGTTAGATTTTGTTACAAAATGTCAACTTTGATTTAGGAACGACAAATGTTACATTTTGTTGATCTGTCAAAACAAAATTTTTTGAGATTAATTTTATGAATGAATAAACAAGAAAGAATTAATTTGGTACTGAAATAATTCTTTTTAATTGAATTCTAAGCAAATTTAAACAAAAATATGCATTCAATAATTTCAAATATGGAAACAAACAAGAAATTCTCTTCTCACATCATCCCCTCTCTTCCCCATTTAGTTGTGTTTGACAGATTAACATTGAAACTCAAGTCCAGGAGCTGAGTTGGAAAAAGTTACAAAATGTAACTATTTGACACTTCAACATTGGATTTAGGAACGATGTTGTGACGTCACGATGTTACATTTTGTAACTTTTTTCTCATTTAGGAACCATGAAAGCTAACTATTGTTAACAATAGTTAACATCGTCGAATAAAAGAACGCACCACATAGTTTGTTCTATGAAAGTCAACGTGTAAAAGTTCAAATCTTCGAAGGTGGTGAGACCCTCCGCGATAATTAGTCCCGATACAGGCTAACAAGGTTGGAGCATCAATGTATCCATTAAGAAGTTGATGGAGAAATATTAGGTCATTATTAACTCGTCTTTGATATAGAGTTTGAATCTGAAGAAGTTGGATCCTTTGTTCATATGGAGGCAGGTTATAAGGATCAGACCAAGGAAGTCCCTTTAGAGCAAATCTTATGAAATTATGTTGAATTGATTCAATACGGCTTTTGTGAATTTCATAAAATGGAGTCCAAACTTGCGAAGCATATTCAAGATGGGGTCGAACTTAACAATTATATAAGGAAAGTGTAACATAGGGGTCATTAAATTCCTTTGCCCAACGTTTAATAAAACCGAGCATAGAGTTAGCTTTATTTATAATGTAATTGATGTGTTCAGTGAATTCTAAATTTGAGCTAAAGTGAACACCCAAGTCCCTGAAACGGTCAACTCGACAAAGTTGCTGTTGCAAAATGCAATAATCAAAAACACTCCGAAAACGTTTCCTAGAAAAAGTAATTGTCTGGCATTTAACTGGGTTAAGTGTTAGACCATTTTTTTCACACCAAACACTAAAACTATTAATATCGTTCTGTAAAAGAACGTGATCATCGTTAGATTTAATTATTTTGAATATCTTCATGTCGTCAGCAAATATTAAAATTTCACTAGAAAGCATGCATGATGTTACATCATTTATAGCGAGAATGAATAAAAAAGGGCCCAGGTGGCTTCCTTGAGGAACACCTGAGTGAGCAGTGAAAGAATCTGAAAGACAGTTTCTAAATTTTACCTGATATGACCTATTAATAAGGTATGATTCTACCCACGCTATAAAAAATGGCGGAAACCCAAAAGCTTTAAGTTTAAAAATGATGACTTTATGACTAAGCTGATCAAATGCCTTTGAAAAGTCTGTGTATACTAGGCTGGGTCACAAATGCATGGAGAAATTTTTTTTGCTGATTTTTTTACGGACACAGTGATGAAAAGGTGCCAAACTGTGAATAGAACAATAATATAAAGTTTGGTTATAATCAGACTTTATCTTCTGCCTCCGGTTGCCCAGCCAAGTTCTCCATGAACTTTGGTCCTAAACCCTTAGGATAAAACTCAGGCCTTTTTCGAACCATTCTAACTTTTGTTTCACTAATGTCAAACATTTCAAACTCGTTTTATTTGTTAACATAGTCCAAATCAAGCTCCTCAAAAACTTTTAGCTACGTACGATTAGTAGTTTCTGAGAAAAAGGCCTTCAAAAATCGCAAAAAGAGTAGCTGATTTACTCACTAACATACTAACTAACATATGATAAAAATTATGGCAAACTTCTAGTTTTCATAGAAACTTGTTATGGTCATGGATCTTGAAGTACATACAAAGAAAAAAATCGAAAAATTGACATTTTACATTCAGGGGCGTGGTAACCGCCCACTTTGGTAGATTTAATATCAATTATAATTATAATAATTATTATTAAAAAGTATACTTCCGAACACCCTAGAATCTTGAAACTTGGTAGAATTGTAGTTAATGCAAAGGAAACATATTCAAACTAACGATTTTTTACTTTGGAGGCGTGATATCCCCTTAAAAATAATAAAAGAAAGATATAATGTTTCATAAATTAATTGACAAGTCTTAGAAAAATGTAGTTTTGGTTTTTTTTTAATTTCTCACAATCGACAAAACATTTTTGCATCCGGTTTTCTGTTTTTGCTTACAAACAAATAAGAGCATTGAATTTTGAAAACTTAAATAGTACTTAATCACATAAACTTTTGAAAAAAAAAAATTTGTTTGAATTTAAAAAAAAAAAATTTTGAAAATTTTGATTTTGAAAATTAATTTTTCAAAAACTATTTTATAAAATAGCTTTATTTGAAAGCAAAATAAAAAAAGAGATTTTGGGCTTGACAAAACATGTCATGTTGTTGTAGGTATAACCGTTGATTTTTAATAATATTTTAATTAATAAATTAAATCATTTTTTTAGAAAATTTCCCCTTCTGACTAAACGGGGGTGAATATTAACCCCCTCCAATACGATTTTTTTCTTGTCCCGACCCAACCTACACGCTTAACCTTTTTGGCACACCCTCCTGAATTTGCTTGTATAAGAAATGAGATAATAATAAATTAAGCAAAGCATGTGTGGTTTTTAGGCAAAAATCTGCTTTTTCAAAAATGAAACCACAATCCGGAGGCACTTAGGCTTAAAATAATGAAATGAAATTTTACTTATAAGCTAACCGAATCATTTAGCACCTTTTGATCGGTGAGCCTTTTTGAAAATCCAAAAAATTGTTTTTTGACCCACCCTAGTGTATACGCAGTCTACTTCCCTTCCCTGCTCTAATGCATTTGAACATTTATGAAGAAAGGTGAGCAGGTTTGTTACAGTTGATCTTTTTCTTACAAACCCGTGCTGCTGCTCACATATAAGATTTTTACTGAAAAAAGCGATACTCTCACAAACAACTTGTTCAAAGACCTTCGGAATGCAAGATAGTTTGGAAATAGGTCTATAGTTGGTAATTAATGTCTTATCACCTTTTTTAAAAATTGGAGTAAGAAATGATTTTTTCCATAGACACGGAAATTTCCCTGATTTGATGGACAGCTCGAACAAAAAGAGAAGAGGTTGAACTAATGTGTTCCTACACTTTTTTAAAAGAATTGGGGGAATGGCATCTGGACCAGATGAATAATCATCTTTTAGCGATGAAAGAAGATCTAAAACTGTGTCATGCTGCACAGGAATATTGTTACGACTCGTTTGGGCATAGGTATGTAGACATTTCAAATAATCTTCATCAACATCAAAAGGTGCATCAACAAAAGAGTTGCGAAAGTTATTAGCGAAGGCATTGCAAATGTCAGATGGTGTTTGCAACAACAAGTTTTCATGGATAAAATTAGCAGGATAGCCATCAGAGTTTTTCTTCGTGTTCACAAATTTCCAAAACGATTTAGGATCTCCTTTCAAAGAAGAAGCCATTTCGTTTATATAATTGGTATATAGAGTATTAGAGAGAATCTTAAAATCTTCGAAAATTTCAATATAATTGTTGTGATCAGTTAAAGAAAGAGATTTTAAATAGGTTTTCCATGCTCTGTTTCTTCTATTCCTAAGTGTTCGCAGTTCTTTAGTGTACCATGCATGGTTGAAATTACTTTGTTTAGAAATTTTGAGAGGGATAGTGTTATTAATGCAGTTGTTAAGGATGCTATAAAAAGTGATAACTGCTTCATCAATATTAGTATACGTTGATATAGTATTAATACCAGAATTATTTAAATCTTCACATAGCAACTGAAAATTAGCTTTTCTGAAGTCAGGAGTATACGAGCAATCGAACGCATTACTATTTTCAATAACATGATTGCTTAAGTCAAGGAAAATTTTCAAAGGGGGATGGTAATGATCTATATTAGTGATTCCTGAACTAGACTCTAGGACAAGAGTACTAATAGCGTCAGAAGAAAAGACCAAATCGAGAATTCGATTTTTTGAGTTCTTAATACAGCTTATTTGCTGTAAGTCCGCAGTAATAATTTTATCTAGAAAAGCAAGTTCAGTTTGTGAAGAAGTCAAAGAACCTTCTTGACAGGACTCATCTTCAGAAAGAATCCAATCAATGTGAGGTAATTTAAAATCTCCTACAAGTAAAATGTTGCTATTGGAGCAATACAAGTCCATTATATAATTTATTGCCATAGAAAGTTCAGAATAAACAACGTTCGAGCTTTTTGGGGGAATATATACATTGATAATGTATACGAATCTAGTTTCAAAGGAAAGCTTCACACAAATTAATTCAAGTGAAAGTTTGAAAGGGAAAGAAACGGGTGAAGAAACAATTTTATTTCGTACAGCAACGAGAACACCCCCTCCTAGTTCTTTTGCAACTCCAATATGACGATCTTTTCTATAAACTAAGAATTCTTGACAAAAAAGTTCTGTGTCCAAGAAACTTGAATTAAGCCAAGTTTCAGTCAAAATAAATAACCTGTCTTATTCTATTTCATTGCATGTGGGCCAAAAGATTAGAAGTATTTTTGATTTAATTTGCGAATGAGAGCATATTTTCGAAGATGGAATTTTTTATGAAGACGTAATCGTTTTCTACCAACGAATGCTGAAAAAAGTTGTTTTTACTAGCCGCAACTTAACATTAGTAAATTTTAAATGCTTAAATAAGAAGTTTTTTCTAAAATAAACATTTTTTTGTGAGATAAATTTATGTCTTTTTATTCTGTTTGTGATTTCGGTCGAATATTGTGAACTATTCGGCCGAATAGCGAATATCAAAAAATAGGCCGAATAGACCGAATACCGAATAGGGGCCGAATATTCGCGGCATCTCTACTATGCATCATTATTGACATCCATCAGATTGACAAGTTTCTGTTTGGTAATAATTTGTTTCGGTTTCAAAAAAGAATTAAAATTAAAGAAAATCCGCGATAAGTTCAATAAAATCAATGGTTTGAAAGGTACAGTTACCTTATTTATTAAAATTGTTGTCTTTGACATAGCTATTTTTCATGTGAAAGGATGTTTTTTGGGTTTAGAGAAATGTGTGTTTATTGGAATAACTAAGTAAAATTAGTGGTACCCTATTGAAATGCAGCAATTATGTTATTTATGTCTATTAGAATATCATGGTTTAAAGGGTATTTTTTTGAGTGAAATCAAAATTGATGGGCCACCCTAATGAAAGGCTCCGTGAAGCCAGAACTGCGACCTCAAAATTTTTGAACCAAATTTGTCTAATTCGTTTGTCCACCGTTTGTCCATGTTTGTCCACCCAAAGTTTTCGTTTGTCCACTCTTCAAAAAAATTTTAGAGCAAATTCTTTTTTTTTTATAGGAAGTCTGAAAAATGAAAAATCGTCTAAAACGCTCAAATTTTGAGATAGATGTATAAAACTAACTGCAATCGTTTGTCCACCTCGAGTTCTATATACATACATACCAAATATAATCGTTTTTCCCCCCCCCCCCCCCCCCCCCCTTTAGGAGCAATTCAAAAAACAAATTTTGCACTGAAAAATTTAAACTCCCCTAAAATCTCCAAAAATCAATTTTTATCAAAATTAAAAACCGCTGTCGTTTGTCCACCTCGAGTTCTTTACGTATATCAAAAATTATCGTTTGTCCACCCTCTGTTTAGGAGATATTATAAAAAGAATTTTTTTACAGCAACTCTCAAAAAAGTACGCATACACCACATGTACCTCTACTGATAATTAAAAAGTCCTCAAAAATTATTATTTTTCAAAATTTCAAACGGCAATCGTTTGTCCACCTCGAGAAATGTATACAAACAAAAAATCATCGTATGTCCACCCTACGTTTAGGAGATATTCAAAAAACAAAATTTGTACTGAAAATTTCAAAGTCCCATAAAATCTCCAAAAATTAATTTTTTTCGAAATTTCAAATTTCTGTCGTTTGACCACCTCGAGTTCTACAAGTATACTAAAAATCGTCGTTTGTCCACCCTACGTTTAAAAGATATTCAAAAAACAAAATTTTTACTGATTTTTGGTATATGTAAAGAACTTGAGGTGGACAAACGACAGCAGTTTGAATTTTTGATAAAAATTGATTTTTGGGGATTTTAAAGGAGTTTTAATTTTTCAGTGCAAAATTTGTTTTTTAAATTGCTCTTAAACGGGGGGTGGAAAAACGATAATATTTGGTATGTATATTAGACTGGGCCAAAAAAATAAAATATTTTTTTTTTTTGAAAGTTACTTCGAAAATCTTGTTCAGGATGATGAAAAAAATATTTGCTGAAAATTTGAGCTCTGAAGAAGTTATTCACGATTTAAATCGAGAAAAAAATTAAAAAACCAATTTTTAAACCGTGAATAACTTCTTCAGAACTCAATTTAGGGAAAATTACTAAGAGACTTTTTTTGTAGAAAATTAAATTTCCTATAAGAATCTGTCGTGGTTTTATTTTTCTATTCACTTATTTGCTCATCACAAAATTCCAAAGTGAAACAGTCAAATTGAAAAAACACTTCGATTTAAAAAGCTTTATTACTCGAATACGGCTCGTCTGACGAAAATTTTCAATCAGATATTTTTTGTAGGAAATTTAATTTTATATAAGAAAAAATGAACAGAAATTTGTTGTAACACATCATATCATGTATAAAAATAAAAAACACCGATGATAGACCTCTTAAAATTATTTTTAACGGCTCAAATTTTCACCAAATTTTTTTTTCATCATCCTGAATAAGATTTTCGAAGTAACTTTCAAAAAAAAAATATATTTTATTTTTTTGGCCCAGTCTAATGTATATAGAACTCGAGATGGACAAACGATTGCAGTTGGTTTTATACGTCTATCTCAAAATTTGAACGTTTTAGACGATTTTTCATTTTTCAGACTTCCTATAAAAAAAAGAATTTGCTCTAAAATTTTTTTGAAGAGTGGACAAACGAAAATTTTGGGTGGACAAACATGGACAAATGGTGGAAAAACGAATTAGACAAATTTGGTTCAAAAATTTTGAGATCGCAGTTCTGGCTTCACGGAGCCCTAATGAAACTTGATAAAAACGTTGCATTTATGATAGAAAGCAAGAATAAAAATTTTTCATTTAAAAAATTTGGGTGAAATGGTGTTCCCTGAGACAGTAAAATCCGTTATTGGTTTACGTTTATACTTAAGTTCTTAGGTGTTTTACGCTAATCATTGGCTTTTTGGGACCAATTACAGATTTTACTGTCTCATAAAAAACATTTTTACCAAATTTCATGTTGAAGTTAAAAAATGTATTTGACTTAATCGATGATGTTTTTTGTTGCGTTTTCATTTTTATTAAAAAAAGAAATTAAAATTGCCGTACTGCGGCGTACTGCTTTTTTAAATTAAGGATTGCAAACTCTAAAGGTGCAACGACAGCCTTGTTAGTAGGTAGATATTTGTCTTTACATAATACCTTATAACTTTGCTCCTGTTGTCTGATTATGGAATACGAAGTCAATCGTTTAAGATTCGATATCTCCTTTTCAACTCGCTTCGAATCGCTCAATTATGGAATTCGAAGCGAATATTTCCATTATTCCAGCCAAATGACAAGTGGATTCATTCGATTTTTGTTGTAATATTTGTGAAAACACATAAAATAGATACATTTTAAATGTAGTAAATTGTAATTTGTGTAATTAGAAAGTAAGGAATATTAAAACATACATACATATATGTATTTCAGACTTCAGAGAAAAAAAAATAAAAAACACCCGTGAAGTACCTACCTACCTAGTTTTTTCTGTGAACTTCCGCGCTAATTAAAAAAAGTGTTTTTATTTGGTGCCTTAAATTTGCAAAATGTTTAGTATCTATTTATTAATCTGCCAAGAAAAAAGTTACGTTAATCCATGAAAAGGTAAAACGATACGGTCGAAAGCGAAAACAATAATACAAAACTTCAAATTCCTCTCCTAAATCGATCGACTTTGTATTCCATAATCCAAATGGATGAGCCTTAAAGATGTAATGAACATTCGACAAAAAAAAAGACCTAAAAACAAAACTGCCATATTTATAACAAACCTTCTAGTCTTCAACCCACACTAATTTGTAATAAATTAGGCAGGTGCATTTTTGTCTCAAGGTGGAAAAATTTAATATTCATTTCATTCATTGTGCATTTATGTCAAATAACGTATACTATCTAGATAGCTTCTCCAAATATACAAATCAAAACATTACTGTCGGCCAAGTTTTATTTTTTCAACATCTAATTTAATTATTCAAAACCGGAAATAATACCAAATATTTTTATTAAAAGCATGCATTATCTTTTTACAAACCTGAAATAAATTTCTTCAACGAAACTCAAAAACAACTCTTCGCTCTGTTATGACATCCCAATTATGTTAGGTAGGTATTCCATTTCTTACAGAACATAATATATTTTTAATGTTTACATTAAACAATCAAACAAAAACAAACAAGCTATTTTCACAGATTTGTAATTCTTTTTTTAACTTTTAAAAAATAAACAAGACCATAAATCGGCAGCTGATTTCACTCGAGAAATTTATGTATAAATGGCATTTCCCAAGCGATTTCCCTTTAGTTTTTTATTATTTTTTTTTTTTTGCAAAACATTCATCAGAGATTTCATTGTGTTGAAGCACACTTGTTATCATGTTTCTATGGATTGAAAATACAAGACACTGCACTCGCTCGACTTAGACAAAATTGATGGTAAAGGTACAACGCGCGGTTCGGTTACGTTAACTATTATGCTAGGCGACTCACACGGCGACGAAACACAGTTTGGTGTGCCTGTTTCCTAAGGCTAAATAGAGTTATAAGAAAATTATATTCAACAAATAAAATTAATTTTAACTTTGACTCGGAGTTTCATATATTTATGTATAATACATTTTTTTACAGGTATATAAAGACCCAATAATGGTAGCAAAATATTACTTTTATAATTGTTTTTATTTCTTTGTTTATTTTATGCTTTTTTGCTATTTATTTGTTTCAAGAAGAAACTTAAGCGACAACGTCTGCAGTGACCAACATCTCCAAGATATTTAATTCGTTTTTCAAGCGAGCGAGAGTAACCAAGGCAAAAGTGAACAGAGATGCAAGTCAAACACAAAACTAGGTTTCCAACCAGAGAACATTTTTTTTTGTTTCATATAGGCATATATTGGGATTAAATAATTGTATTCTTATTCAAATATTATTTGAAGAGAAAAGAATTTAAGGCACTTTTTAATTACTTCATGTAATATATTTAACTTATATTATTATTATTATTATTTATTCGAACAAAAAAAAAAATGAAAATAAGATTTCCCTACAGCGCGTTCTTTTACTCGTTGGAATTTTGTAAGTTTTTCAGTTCACACAAAGCACAGCACATACATACATTGTTTGACAGGTGTTATTTTAAGTACATTTGTGTATTTTTCTAGAGTACAGTTAAAACCAAAAATACTGCGTTGTAAGGGTGCCCTTCAAGCAAGAAAACTGAGTTCAACAAAGAAACTCCGACCTCAGACCGCGAAAATCGGGGTTGCACTCACACACTTGCAACTTTTTGTGTATGAACACAAAGTCGAACGAGAATCGTGGTGAAAAGTGAGAAATGGAAAAAAAAGTGAAACAGACATAGCCAACAAGAGCAAAAGCGTCATTTTGTTATGTTTCGTTGAAGTGTATAGTCGCGTCGCGTCGTGTCTCGTGTCGTTGTTTGTATAATGTTAGTTTATTAATTATAAACAATTTTATTAAATTATAAACAATATGGAAAACAAAAAAGGTATGTTTTATATATCGCTCAAAGTGTTTGGGTTAAAATGTTGTTTCTTCTTGTGTTGTAGATGTAATCTCTAATGATGAAGAAAAATCTAGAAGGTGAAACATGCGATTGGGTATCTAAAAAAACACCAACAACAGCAACAACAGTTCTTTTTTTGGTCGCAAATGCGAAACGTCATCCTTTTTTTATTCCTCTTTCTGGTAGGTTTCCGCTGCTCCGACTCAGGTCCGCCTTCGGCTCCATTTTCTCGGAATGGAGATTTTCACCACACCAATACATATGCAATCGACTTCGCGGTGATTATAATTTCCATACTAATTTGAGCCGCCTTCGGACCAGTTTCTGATCCGAAGTCGGACTCAGCTCCGCCTCTGGCGGAGCGGATTCGGACCGAGGTCGGACCTGTTTGCTTGAAGGGTGGTTGTCAACAATAGATCTGTTCATTTTTCTGTTTGAGAGTGCACACCGGGGAATTTCAGAACTAAATGAACTGCGTTCTTTTCTTCTCCGATTTTATGAGTTGTGAAATTTCAGTATTCATTAGTGAATTAATTGTAATAAAAGTAACATTTAATGATGTATCTTATAAATTATATCAATTAAATACTCAAATTCTGTTGTAGAGTTCAATTTTACTATGCCAAAGTCATATCTACAAATGATAATCTGTTATTAAAAATTGTTTTTAACTGAAGAGCAAGTACCTACATAAAATCTAGTCGCGCATTTTATTTTATTAAAAAAAAGAACAACAATAATAGTTAAAAATTTCTTTCATCAGAACTTCCTTAGTGCACATTCAGCGATAAAATATCGAACACACCTCGGAATTTGAAGTGAGCTGTCAAAAAGCAATCCGTCGTACGACGTATTCTATGGGTCACCCCTTTCTGTCCCAAACTTCAACTTCAACGGATGGATTGACGGAACGGACGCAACGGATTCTATGGGCTGGGGCCTTAACTCGCCGATTTCGGCGGATTAGGAGTGGATCAACTTTGGTTCAAGGATGGATTTAGCTATTTTAACCTATATTGACCTAGAACCTGTGCTAAAAATCAAAACTACCAGCGAATTCAGAAGATAAAAGTTGCTGAACCACGGATTAAATGTTTGTACAACTGGCCCTTAGAGGATATAATATATGGAGTGCTTGTTCCTATACCTAATACATTGTAACGCCATATGCATGGATAGGGGTCACTGCCTTCGTTTTTCAGTGCGAGTACGGTTCCGCAGCTGTAAATAAACACTCTTGTTGATGACAGCCATCAAATGAAAATAAAATGGAGGCATGCACTCATCGAAAAACTTAAAGAAACTAGAGCCCTCTATAAAAGCTTCACGGAACTAACAGCACTAGCACTCCATATATTATATCCTCTAAGGTTCACGTACGCATAGATACCCTATCCAAGATACCTTAGGGCCAGTTGTACAAACGTGGTTCAGCCTCGGATCAGGAATTTAACTCGCCGATTTCGGCGGATTACCAGTGGATCAACTTTGGTTCAAGGATGGATTTAGTTATTTCAACCTATATGCACCTAGAACCAGTGCTAAAATTCAATTTTACCACGGAAATCAAAAGATAATAGTTGCTGAACCACGGATTAAATATTTGTACAACTGGCCCTAAGGTAAAACGAAGGCAGCGACCCCTATCCATGCATATGGCGTTACAATGTATTAGGTATAGGAACAAGCACTCCATATATTAGGTGTGTTTTTTATTACCACCAGTCTTAACTGGACAAAAAAAACGCCTCGGGGCTTAACCTGAAATCTTGGAAGCACTGTATATTGAATGTTCCGAAAACAGCAGACACAACAAAAATTTAGAGTTGTCATATTTTTCGCTTTAGTCATTTTCTTGTATTTTTCATGTATGTTTTACAAAGAGATACAAAAATGTATGCTAGCAAAACTATTTTAATACAATTTGTCTTTCCAAACGTGAGTTTTCACGTTTTTTAACAAATTCTAAACAATTTATGAAAAAATTAGTTTGGTAGCTTAGATTTAAAACTCTTCAAAGAGTTAAGCCCAGAGAAATCTCCGGACTAAACAACTAAGCCCAAGGGGCTAAAAGGTGTTGTTGTATTTAACATGTAAATTGCTTAGCCCAGACTGCGTTTTTTTTGTCCAGTTAAGACCGGTTGTAATAAAAAAACACACCTAATATATTGGATGTGTCAAAGTGGATGTTTTGTTTACAAAACGACAGTAGGAATGGATTCCTCTTCCTTTCGATCCACATAAAAAAAAAAAATAAAAATAATAATATTCAATATCCTAATTATTTGTAACTAACAAATAACAAAGGTGACAAATTTATAAAAAAAATCGTATTAATACTCAATTACGCTTGTCAAAAATGAAAGTGACAAATATACAAAAATGAATTTTTCCTAATTTAATACAAGGTATCTACCTTACCTATTCACACATTTTTCATAAATGTGTTTTAAACAGAGACAACTTGTGCCTCCTTCCATGTTTATATTTTTGTCATTGTTATCTTCTACCTCTTTCTATCCACCTTTCTCTCTGAGGTTAAGTTTTTTTTTTTTTTTTTTACTGTAAAATGTGTGTCTTGTTGAGTGGGCACACATAGAAAATCAAGAAAAAGAAAATGTCAGATTAAATTCTTCTCATCAAAGATATTATGCTACAATAAAGTATTTCATTTTGTTATTCATTACTTGTGTAGCCAGACCAATACCAAGTCGGCAAAACTTAAGCCTTAACTACATTGGCTCAAAAAGTGAAAAAGTACAAAAGTAAAAATTTTCAAACGCATTTTTGTTTAGTTTTTCGGGCTGGAAAATTAAAACTAATGATACAGAAAGCTTATTTTTTGGTCTAAAAAACAATTTGTATACTCTTTTTCACAAAACAATTGCGCTAGCCAGAAAAAAAATATTTTCACTTTTGTACTTTTTCAAAAAGTGGTGTATGTAGTTAAGCCTTTAAATTAAATTTATAAGAAAATATTGAAAAGTGTATAAAATAAATCTCAATAAAGTTACTACTACTACTACTTTACAAAACGAACTCAAAGATTTTTTTTCTTTTGAAATAAGTGGAAAAAATGAAAATAAAAAGAGATTTTTGTAATTTAATAATGCGATAAAATTTATTTTGATTAAAAAAAACATGATTTTTTGTTACAATTATGCAAAAAAATTTATTCTGAAAACAATTTTTTTTTGGTTTGATAGTTCAACAATTTCTAACAATAAATCGTTCCTAACGGCCATATTATTCACTAGTTTAAAAAATACATCTGGATGTAAACAATGTCAAATGTCAAAAATAAATCCAATTCCATAATATTCACTACTTAAATCCAATCTTACGGCCATATTATTCACTAGTTTAAAAAATACATCTGGATGTAAAGAATGTCAAATGTCAAAAATAAATCCAATTCCATAATATTCACTACTTAAATCCAATCTTAAATCCAATTTTTTAAATCAGATCTCGTTAAATCCAATCAAATTTAAACTGCTCTCTGGAAGTCTGTTTAACTTTATAAATCCAGATGTAAAATTAATTTTCACAGTGTTCAGTTGTTTTTTTCACGTATTTTGTGAAGGAAAAATAAAGATAAATGCAATTTATACAAAATTTATTGCATAAACATAAAATTTTTTTTGAGTGAATAATATGACCAAAAAATTAAATCCTTGGATTTATGAAATTCAGATTTAATGGATTGGATTTAAAATTAACTTAAATCCAAACTAAATCCAGAGTGAATAATATGGCCGTTAAAATCCAATTTTTTAAATCCAATCTCGTTAAATCCAAACAAATTTAAACTGCTCTCTGGAGGTCTGTTTAACTTTATAAATCCAGATGTAAAATTAATTTTCACAGTGTTCAGTTGTTTTTTCACGTATTTTGTGAAGAAAAAATAAAGATAAATGCAAATTATACAATATTTATTGGTGCCTGGCTACACAGTGATTTTTCAATCGATTGAAAAATCACATGCGGTGGCTACACACTGTTGTGCCCAATCACGTTCCACTTTTACATTTTCTAGGAACAAATTTCAAAAAGAGGAAAAATTTAGCAATGGAACTGTACTGCCCTCAGAAAATTCAGTTCCCTTCGTGAGCATCTTCCCCCTTTACTCTTCATCCCTCTTGCCTACAAACTCACTGCTTAGGCGATTGAAAAATCACCGTGTAGCCAGGCACTTGAATAAACATATAATTTTTTTTGAGTGAATAATATGACCAAAAAATTAAATCCTTGGATTTATGAAATTCTGATTTAATGGATTGGATTTAAAATTAACTTAAATCCAAACTAAATCCAGAGTGAATAATATGGCCGTAAATGATTTGTAAAAAAACCCAACAATTTCTAACAATGACAAATCAACAATATTTTTTGACATAACAAGCATAGTTGACTTTTGTTAGAAAAAGAACGCACTGTACTTCTGTGAAACTTGAAGAGGAAAGCAAACGTCAAGTCAAACAAACACAGTGGTCCGTTCTTTTATTGAACAATGTTAACTATTGTTGTTATGTCAAAAAAATCGTTGTATTTGTTTTTGTTAGATTTTGTTACAAAATGTCAACTTTGATTTAGGAACGACTTAATGTTACATTTTGTTGATCTGTCAAATGAAATTTTTTGGAGATTAATTTTATGAAAGAATTAATTTGGTACTGAAATAATTCTTTTTAATTGAATTCTAAGCAAATTGAAACAAAAATATGCATTAAATAATTTCAAATATGGAAACAAACAAGAAATTCTCTTCTCACATCATCCCCTCTCTTCCCCATTTAGTTGTGTTTGACAGATTAACATTGAAACTCAAGTCCAGGAGCTGAGTTGGAAAAAGTAACAAAATGTAACTATTTGACACTTCAACACTGGATTTAGGAACGATGTTGTGACGTCACGATGTTACACTTTGTAACTTTTTTCTCATTTAGGAACGATGGAAGTTAACTATTGTTAACAATAGTTAACATTGTCGAATAAAAGAACGCATCACAGACATATCAGTAATGAACGAGTAGCAAAAGCAATAAAAACAGCTAAAACTTTTATGAAAATTGCATTCTTTTTGATTCATCAAAATATAATTAACTTTGTTTTTAACTGAATTTTAACAATTAAAGCTATTAAAAAAATCTTCAAACAAAATAATACAAAAATATTTGTAGTGTCAAGTGAAAAAAAAAATTAAATTCCTACCTCCAGTAAAAAAAAATTTCACGTCTGAGGTGTGACAATGAAAAGCTTAGAAAACATAAAAAAGGAATATCCTCTGCATTGGCTGATATGGAATAATAATTTTGAAGAACTTCAGATTGCCCTCAAAACGGAAAAAGTAGGTTATCCTTACAACTTCGATGTGATAAAAAAAATATACCTTATTGTATGATTAATATAATTTTAATTTAATTAGGTAGATCACCTACACATCTGATTTAAAAATTTACCAAAACAAATTTACAAGCAAAACAAATATCGTTTTTGCTGGAGTATCATACAGCTGAAAAAAACTCTAATTTAATTAGCAGAATAGATAAAACAAGCCAACTAATTGACGTTATTGCCTCATGTTTGCAAATACATATGTATGTATTAAGCAGGGACCCGACACATTTCGTACTGTTGATGTGGAAACCCTGACCTTATCTTTATTTTGTATTTGTATCATGATTCCATTCACACTCCGGAATGGAATATACTGGCGAAGCGACTTTCCATTAGGGTCGCACGCCTAGAGTTGTGATTTTATTTATTACAGTGAGCTTAGGGTCTCAATAGAATACCTTTAAAATATTAAGGTTAGGAAACTCCCCTAAGTATGATTAAAAAATAAATATTTAAATTTTTCATACAAAATGTATGCAAATGACGACCACGAAGAACTCCCCTGCTTGGGCTCACTATAGGATTTGGGCTGGGGACAAGTTTGGGTATGTAAAAAGAACTTCAAAAAAATTTTTTTTTTCTTCGCGGTCGTCATTTGCATGCATTTGTATGAAAAAATGAACTCTAAAAAATTAATTAAAAATATAAATACACGTTTCCTAACTTTAAAATTGTTATTTTTATTACTTTTAGTCATTAATCTTTCACATAAAATTATTCGCGTATTAAAATTCGTGCGACCGTGAAGGAAAGTTGAGCCAAGGTTTATAGTAAATACTAGTACTACTAGTAGAAGCTGAAACTAATACTGCCCGGGTGACTTTGGCACGTTTTCAAATTCAAATGTGAATAACTTCTGCATTAACTTTTTTACTTGCTCTATAGGGCAAGTATTGGTTTCGTGTAGAAAAAAAAATTTGAGGTTTTAATCAAAACCAACATTACGATCATAGAGGAAGGAATACCTAGAGAGCCGACTCGTACCCCCCTTACCTAAAACACCCGCAAATTTAATTTCAGATAATCTCTCTTATTTTTCTCTTGTTTTCCTATCTGTGAATACGTGTGAAAAGTACAATTCGTTTAATACCTTCCTTTCACCAGTAGATGTCCTCACAAATTTTGAATTTAAACATGATTTTGGTTTGTACATGAACTTGAATAGCTCAAATAGCTCACTCCAGACACCCACCTTTCAATAAATATGTAAAGAAATTAAAAAAAAAGGTTCGTGTTTTGAATTTATTATATTATTTTTTTATGAATTTATTTCCTACTGAGCACTTAAATTGTTTTTAATTGTTTTGAGCTCAACTCCACAGTTGAATGTGTTGGTGCCATTTAAAATGCACGGGAAAACTACCACATATAAGCACTGTGGAGTTTTTCCTCTCATTGCAGCTTGTAGGGTGGAAGAGAAAAACCAACCGAAGTCGCGTCTCTAGGTATTCCTTCCTCTATGATTACGATGATGGAGAAGATCAAAAAAGTGGTTTTCGTCATGCCGTCCGTCGGTCTGTGCGTGTGTGCGTCCATCTGTACATCGAGCTAGGGCCTAAACGGATGGATGGATTTGCTTGAAACTTGGTACAGATGCTTTTTAGGTTATTCCCTAGGACCGTTTTTTTTTATTTTTTTAATATCTCTTTTTTAACGCATAAAGGGCCCAACCCATAGAATCCGTTGCGTCCGTTCCGTCAATCCATCCGTTGAAGTTGAAGGATGGGACAGAAAAGGGTGACCCATAGAATACGTCGTATGACGGATTGCTTTTTGACAGCTCACTTCGAATTCCAAGGTGTGTTCGATATTTTATCGCTGAATGTGCACTAAGGAAGTTCTGATGCAAGAAATTTTTAACTATTATTGTTCTTTTTTTTTAATAAAATAAAATGCGCGACTAGATTTCATCATTGAATAATTATATATAGAAGTGACACCGATAGTTTCTAGCGCCACAGAATTTTATTTTTTTCGGCAATCAGATGTACTAAAAAATCCCCAGAGAGAATGGAGCTTGTCCTAGAAAATTATGTTTTTAAAAATTTGTTTTTAAAAAAGGAAATTTCTCTAATACAAACATAAGGAAACAAATATCAAATAAAAATAAATCGTATCGACACATCGACATCCTATAAATGAAAAAAGAAAATAAGGAAATTTAACTTATACATACAAAATTACACAAATATCAAACAAAAATATAGAAAAGTTAATTGACATTATAAATGTATCCATAGTAACTCGAAATTAAAAACAAGAAATTTTTTATTAACGACGAGAATTCGAAAATTAAATATTATTGTTGTATATCCTAGGCACGTTATAGCTTATAGGGCATGAAAGTTACCCTTATTTCAATAGTCCTATTAGCGTAGGTGACAAGGTGATTGCTCTTTAATTTTGCCTTCTGAGTTCGTATCCCCACAGAGATTGCTATTTTTTTATATTATATTTTGTTTTGCAATATTATGAAATGCGTAACAATTTGAGCCTGTTTTTGCTGAATCGAAACTTAAGCATTTTATTACAACATAAATCCTTATGTGTAGAAAAGTAGAGCTAAACGTTTATGTTCAACATAAATTGTTTAAGATTCGTTTCAGCTAATGGCCCTTAAAGAAAAAAAGAAAAGCGTTAAGAAAAACTCAACGTAATATTGTAAATCAGGTAAGAGCTCAAACCAATAAGTCGATTTGGCTCAAACTTTTTGTTTATTTTTGATTCAAAGGAGGGGAAATTGAATTTTTTTAACGGTACCAACCAAAAAACAATTTAATAGTCAAGTTAAAGGCTAACGCTCGGTTAAAATTTATAGTTGGGAAACCCAATGTAGAATTCCGGTAAATATTAAAGTCAACTTTAAATTTGATTTTTGGTAGGGCCCGCTGCGAATAATGATACGGTCGAATACCGAACATTCGACCACGCTTATACATTCACTTACTATTAGGCTATTATTACTATTATTCACCAAAACTTATCATTAGTAAATTTTATTTTCTACGAACCTTAGCAATAATCAAATTAAAGGCTCACTTAAATATTTAACTGAATTATACAATTATACATACATATTTCACTCAACCAATAAACAATTTAATACTCAGGTTAAAGGCCAACGCTCGGATAAATTTAATAGTTGAGTTTCATAACCATAAAATTTAACCGAGCGTTAGTTTTTAACCTGAGTTGTTTTTATACACTAGCCCAAAAAGTTACAGGAACAAAGCAAAATTCGTTATAGCTCCAAAACAAGTACCTATTCGATTTGATTTCTTCTACTAAGATAGATTTTTAGAAAAAAAAAAATTAAAAATCGTTGGAATCTTATAAGTAAATTAAAAAAAAAAATCAAAAATAAAATTGGTATGCAATTTCGTAGAAATTACTAATCAACATTCAAAACTAAAATGTCAATAAAATTTAATGTCCCGTTTTCGATAATTTGAAAAAAGTGTTCAATTTTGTTTAAATCCAAAAACTATTATTTTAACAAATTTTCTTTCTGTCTTATTTTTAAACTATATAATAAATGCTTTTGTATAAAAAATTCGTTAAAATTGAATTGGTAGTTTGGCACGGTTCTACGGTAGGTTACTAATAATTTTTAAAAATTTCCATGATTGCCCAAAATATTTATTATATTTTTTTTAAACAAAATCACTGATACCGTTTTCGAGAAAATTAAACATTTCCGAAATTAGTTAATGACAGGTATCATTATTTTTCGTAAAAAAAATTAGTTCTAAAAACTTTAAAGTTGCAAATTTGAACAAAGCCGTATATCCAAAGTTCTTGTTCGCAAACATATCGCAAACACATCAGTTTAAGCAAATAAACGAGGTTGTTTCGTATTGTATTAAAAAACTTTGAAATATGTATTAAAATACTTTAAAATAATGTGAAATATGGCCATATTGTACATATGTTGATCCTAACATACTCTTGCATTATGCGGTTTAAGAAAATAGTAAGCATATGCCACAGTGCATGTGGAAAACATTCAAATAATGTGAACTACAACTTTGGCCTAGATGTTATTACAAAAAGCACCCTAATCAAAATTAAATAAACACTTCTATAACTGAAGAAAATCTTCTTGTCGTTCATAAAAACAAAAAACAAAATCCTTTCAAATATAAGAATAAAACATTCAAAATTAAATATTCAATTCAAAATATTACAAAAATTTAAAATAAATTCAATTTCAATATTACAAAAACAAAAATAAACAAACACACTACTAGCACAAAACAAAACTAATACAAATACACCAAATATAAATAATATTGTACATGTGGTTACTTAGTAACCAAAAGTCCTTTTCAGGGATTTTTCGGCCATCGAATACACAATCCTAGAACGATTGTGGCGCCACTCCTCAAACGATTGTGGCTCCACCCCTCAAACAAAGCGGACGTTTTTTCCGGTGTCACTTCTATATATAATTATTCAATGATTTCATGTAGGTACTTGCTCTTCAGTTAAAAACAATTTTTAATAACAGATTACACAGGTCAACACGAAATTTGTGCTTGGGTTGTGACTATAAAATTATGATAGCTATATTGATACTCATCTGGAAAACATTTTTCTTTTTTTTTAATTTGCTTTTGAAGTCAGCAGAGCAATTTCCAGTATTCAAGAAAATCTGTCTTTTACAAAAATTGTCGGATGTAATTTTAGCAAAAACTCGAGAACGTCTTAACCGATTTGGCTGATTTTTGTTTTGTTTTCTATATTTGAATGCTGTTTTCATATTCATATTCAGAAAAATAAAAAAAAAGAAAATTAAGAAGACAAAAGAAAAATTAAATCGAAATTTTCGTTTTGTTCGAATTTTTATCAAATGGGAGCTTGAGGCATTATTTGATACCTTCTATTTTCAATATTTATGATAAAAGTAATTCACCGTGAAGGTATTTTTAATCTACAAAAATAACTGTATCCAAACTGTAGCCAAACTAGTTCATATTGAAATTTTTTATTTATTGAAACATTAAATTAATTTGTTTGCTTAGTATTTTTATTATTTTGTTGCATATAGGGTGTCTAGAAAGTAATGGATCAAACGAAACTTAAGATCTCTCAGAATTTGGTAACTTGTTCAGCCCAAATCCTTACGGGTTTCGCTTAAATATGCAGTTCTTGTGAAATTTCCCTACTTCCTCTGCCCATAATTGATTTTTGTTTTTTACAATTCTTTCAATAAAACATTGCTTAACAATAAGAAACAATTAATTAATAAAAATATTTCTTATTTCATACACCATTTTTCAGTTCCGAGTTTCGTAAAAACTCAATTTCTTGCTTTTATTTCAGAGCAACAAGACTAAAAAAATTTGTATTGTGTAACTCTGGTTTATTATTTTTAAAACTTATCCCGGTATTACAGTTTTTAAAAAAGTATTAAAGTTTCCAAAGTTGATGTTAGATAAAAAAATATTACAGTTTGAACTCAAAAAACAGGGTTTTTCAGAGCAAAAAACCTTGTATTCATCAAAACTTTTTTGTTATAATCTAAGTCGAATAAAGTGCTTTAGCAAAAATGTAGATCTTTCAATTATCTACATTTTATACCCTAACAGTTTTTTTGTACAATGCATGGTTCTTGAACTATAGCTCATAAGACTCGAGTTAGACTCACATGGTATGAAAATTGTATTTTTGTTCCTTACACTACAAAAGCAAATCTTAGGAGGGGAAAGGGTGATTATCTATTGTTTTGGTTTACAATGAACCCAAAAAGTGCAAACTAAACCCAAGCACAAAAAATATTTTTATTTTTGTCGACCTGTGTTATCGTTTGTAGACATGACTTTGGCATAGTAAAATTGAACTCTACAACAGAATTTTAGTATTTAATTGATATAATTTATTAGATATATCATTAAATGTTACTTTTATTACATTTTCTTCACAAATAAACAATTAAAGTTCACAATTCATAAAATCGGAGAAGAAACGAACACAGTTCTTAGTTCTGAAATTCTCCGGTGTGCACTCACAAACAGAAAATCGAACTGGTCTATTGTTGACAACCTACTACTTCAACCGGCTACTTCTTCCGTCGAATCCTTCCGTCTCCGTCCGATCCGTCGCCTATGGGTAGCTTCCCATAAGAACGTGTGTATTTTATCGAGCTTTCAGTTGAAAACTTCGACGAAACGGACGCAACGGATTCTATGGGTTGGGCCCTTATCTCCCATATAACGTTTTCGAGGTATTGCAACTTTCTCGAAAACGGCTCTAACGATTTTGATTAAATTTGGTATACGTAATAGTCTTATTTATTTTAACAAAACTGCGTTTTTAGTTTTTCTCAAAAAATGCGGAGAACGAAAATATGGCGTTGCCGTTTTTCAAAAATTGACATGTTTTTTAAGTTCATATATTTCATCAAAGCATAAGTCAATTTTATTAAATATTTACAGACAGCATTTTGAAATATAAAATGTAAAAAAAAAAATTTTAAAAACATTTTTGAAAAAAAAATTTTATTTAATTTTTAAACTTTCGATTTTTTTTTTTTTTTTGATTTTTTTTCTCGACACTAAATAAAATCTTAAATTTCCAATAGACATTTAAAATAGAGATACTGTGAACTACAAGAGCAAGTACGTGCGACCCAGTCGTGCATTTTATTTAATGTAGATTTCAACCAATTTACCTACTTCGCTCATTCTATAGGTATGATTAATCTTGAAGAAATCTGTCCGACAGTTCTATAGATAAATGCCAAAATATGGGTGGCCAAAGTCACCCTCCATTCCGGGAGCGTGGATCTTGAGATGTTGAACTCTTTTGCAGTCTTGTTTAATGACATTTTCCCTTCTCGAACTTATAATAAAGCGTCTTCCAATGTTTCAGGGGTATAGTTTTTATAAGGCTTTTCGTACCCCGTCCTTTTGTATGTGTACGGCATTTTAATTCTTCTCTAAAGTGTTCATATAAGTTTATGAACTTCCTTTTATATGTGTATGCTGGTGGTTGTTATAGCAAGCATCAGGGTGGTGATTACATTTTAATTACGTATTGGTGCTGCCAAACATTGCATATGTGTATTACATTTTAACTACAATTTGGTGCTGCCAAATGTTGATATGTATGATCTGATAACATTTTAATTATATTGCCAAATATCACTTTTGTCAACATATACCAATATATAAAAACAAAGTCTATTGCAAAAATTAAGAGAGTGACTTTGGGTGTCACCCGGCCAAAGTCACCCGATATGCCGGCCAAAGTCACCCTACCATATGTCATTTTTTATAAACAAATTAAAATGAATTTTTATGAAATAGTTACAAGGGTAGAATGAAAGTAATTCAACTTGCCAAACAATACATATATCGGAGTTAAAGTCATTTTGCAATCCTATTTCTACAACATGTTCAAACCATCCAACATTTTCAGGTGATTTTTTTTTTTAGCATTTTTAAGAAAACTAAATTTTAGTATAAATTGATATCTAATTTTAATTAAATAAAGCTAGTTTGATCACTTTTAATTCATAAAATTATACGAATTTATAAAGAAACTTGGAAAAAGTCAAATATATATTAACAATTTTTTAAAAAAGTGTCCATGTCAAAGCCAGTCACCCGCCAGGCCAAAATCACCCGGTTCTACGGTAGGTAAAAAAATAAATGAGAATAAATCAGAGACAATGCCCTCACTTCAAATATGCAATAAAATCAAAATCGAAAATTTTGTAGTTAGGGCCTTTCCGAGATTATGATCAGAATAGTATTTACTACATTCGGTATGCAAAAACCTGAGTTTCTAATAGCTAGTATAAGCTAGTTTTTAAATACTGGATTCATCCCAGTAAATACTACTAGTTCATCTGAAAGTAATAGTATATACTAGATACCTACATAAATGCTGTTGCTTTTTTTTGTTCTGTATTTTAACGTTCTATAATTTTCTTCTTTTGTAAACAATTTTTTGTTTTATAATTTGTTGATAATAACAACTGGTGTTTAGGGCGGTTAAAGAGTTTTATACGCTTTGGACAAATGCCGAAAAAGCACTTTAATTTTAGTACACATAATTTACTTCAGTATTTCAAATCTACCAAAACAACGTTCTATTATGACCCTCTCTTTAGTATGCAATTTGTAATAAGCTTTTTCGATGTTAATAGTTTAATTTTGAATGGTGTCATTAGCCATGGTGCAATTCCATATCCCTCGTCTGCCAATAATATTGTATTTTTTGAAGACTTCAAAATAGGTTCGATAAAACTATTTTTCCAAATCCTTGAGTCATGAACTGGCCTGGCCATTCGCAAACCACACTCGTGAACCATTCTTTGGCATTAAAGGTTCCTTGAATATTTATGGAGGCATATCCTTTACAGTAAATATACTCCTCTGAGTGTAAGTGGGGCTTCTTTATTTCGACATGGATGCAGTCTAACGCTCCCATACATGATGGAAAATTGTATTTCAAAAGCCAATCCTGTTTAGCTTCCAATTGTTGTTGGTAATCCGAAAGAAACTTAATCCAAAGAGAAGATTTATCCACTATGTTTTGCTATATAGTGTACAGTTTTGCAAACAGTACTCTGCTATGTATGCATTCATTTATTTAGTATGATATTACTATTTACTACTACAAAATATGTTAAACTTAAGATTTTAAGATATTAAATAAGCAAAATTTTAATCTTTTATATGCATTTTTAAATTTAAGAACATAAAATAAAGTTTTAAATTTACACATAAGATTTAATAAAGGATATAAGCAAACGTTTAAAAACATTAAAATTTGATTCATTTTTAATTTCATTTGGCAATTCGTTAAAAAATTAAACTCTTTTATACATAATCATGTTTTGAGTTCTATTATCTCTGTAAAGTAGCAATCTAAAATTGTTATTTGTTCTTTAGTTGTAAGGTTGAACATCATGAATAAGAGTTAAATTTAGACAAAGATAATCAGGGACCATTTTATTTTTAATTTTAAACACAAAAATTGCTGCATTATATGTAATTCTCTGTTTGATGTTAAGCCATTTTAAGCATGAGAGCATAAAGTTGATTGGTGTATAAAAGCTGCATTTCAGGAGTATTCTCATCGCTTTATTTTGAAGTTTTTGAAACCTGTTGATTTCCGATAGGTTCCCCATATATAAAATTGTTGAACAGAACTCAAAGTGCGGTTTTATAATGGTGTTGTATATGTTTATTGCACATAATATTGAGATTTGTTTTCGTATTCTTTTTAAAAATCCGATTTTTTTGGATATATTTTTCACTATATATTCAAAGTGACAATTAATATTCAGATCCTTGTCTATCATAACACCCAAGTATTTAATGCATTGTACTTGATCAATTTGATTATTTATAAGTATGTTTGGAGAATAGTCCGCGTTTATAACCATGCATTTTGTTTTATTAACATTTATTTTAAGCTTATTCATTTCTAACCACTCACAAACTTTAATTAAATCAGAGTTTAAATTTTCGTTTATCACCTCCAAATCTTTTCCAGAAACAAATAAAAGTGCATCATCCGTGAACAATGAGATTGTGCAATACTTTATAATTTTATTTATATCATTTATGTAAAGGAGAAAAAGAAGTGGGCCTAATATTGTTCCTTGTGGTACACCGAAAGCAGTATTTTCACTATTGGAAAAGCACTAATTTATTTTGGTTCGTTGAGTTCTATCAGTCAAATATGTTTGAAACCAATTTAATTCTTTGTTATTTATACCGTATTTTTTTAATTTTATTAGGAGTAACGATCGATCTATTGTTTCGAAAGCTCTTTGAAAGTCAATGAAAACGGAAATTATTTTATTTTTATCATGTCTCAGGGTTTTTAGGGTCATAATTAACCAGTTTAGAGCTGTTTCACAAGAATGATCTGAACGAAATCCTGACTGATTTTGAATGAGAATGTTATTATCCGACACGTATTCAAATAATTGCTCATAAGCCACTTTCTCCACGATTTTCTCAATAACAGGTAACATATTAATAGGTCTAAATTTATCACAGTTATTGTTGTTTTGTTCTTTGGGTATGGGAATTATCACAGATTCTTTTAAACACGTTGGGAAAATGCCTTGTTGGAATGAGTCATTTATAACTTTAAGCAATATTGGTACAATCACATCAAAGCAATCTAAAATTATATTAATATTAAGTTTAAAGAGTCCACTTTTTTATTCAATTTTTTGCATATGTTGTGAAGCTCAGAAAGGGTTATTTGTTTAAATATAAATATTGTATTTAGATCTGATAGGTAACTCATGTCTAAATTCCTTAAAGGTATAGAATTACTTATTTCATTTATGCTCCTTATAAAATAATTATTAAATTTATTTGCTATCACTAAATCATCTGTTTCTTTACCATCTTCAAATTGCACTTGACATTTTTCAGTCTTTTCTTTTTTTAAAACTAAAGTTTTCAAAACTCTCCACATATCTTTTTGGTTTGAGCACGTGTAGTTTTTTTTTAGCTAATTGGAGCTTATATTTATATAAGTTTCTTACCCTTCGGTATTCATCCCAATACGCGGGAAGATTTAAAATTGATGCTCTTTGATAGCAGCGAATTTTTCACTTTTGAGGTTATTTAACTCTTATGAAAACCAATTATTTATTACGAAAGTATATACGTTTAGTCAAAGTCTGCTCGCTAACACTGTTTTCTAAAATTTGTTTTAACTCACTTGAAAGATCGTTTAAATTTGAGTTATTAACTAGACATTCGATTTGGTTTTGTACAGATAATTTAAATGCATTTTTCTCATACTTAAACACTTGAACTGTTTTTATCTTTTCATTAAAATTAGATTTATTTACAGGAATTTTGACTAAAATAGATTCATGATCACTTATTTTTAAATCATTAACCGTATCCGCCCAGACACATCTTTCTGTTGGTGTTATAACGTAGTCAACCAGAGTTCGCGAAGATGTCGTTATTCTTGTTGGGTTGCTTATTATTTGTTTACAATTATTATCACATAAAATTTCTTTTATTTTCTTTTCGTACGTATATGTGTTTAGTAAGTCTATATTAAAATCGCCCAAAATAACAATGTTCGGATATGCTACAATGGCTTGAGCTATCCAGTCTGCAAATAGTGCACAAAAATCACATTCTGAACTATTAGGTGATCTGTAGAACACTGCAATAATTTCGGTTTTTCGTTATATGTTACTTGTATACATAAACACCATGCTTTCATTTCGACATGAATACTACTTAAAATATTAATCTTTAGGATTGTTGTTTATAAATATTGCGACTCCACCTGTATGACTACTGGTACTATCGCATCCAACAACTGAATAGTTTGGTAAATTAATTTCACTATTGGCACTTTTCAAATGGGTTTCTGATACAGCAATTATATCAAATTTCTTTTCAAACAAAATAGCCTCTACTTGATTAAAATTATTTATCAAACCTTGAGCATTGAAGTACCAACAACTTAGTTGCTAATACTGAATGCGTTCCCTGAGCACTATAAGTTTTCGCACATAAACTGGACAATTTTTGTCTGTTGATTCATGATCACAGTTTGTTGCCATACCAAGTGATTCATTTATCTTAATGCAGTTAATACACTTTGAAGCCTCATTTTCACAATCTTTAATGTTATGTTCACCTCCGCATTTTAAAGAAGCTTTTTTATTTTTACATACACTCGATTTATGGTTGTAACCTTGACAATTAAAACAACGTTGCAAATTGTAGTATTCCCTTACCAAGCACTTGACCCAACAAATTTTAATTTTAGCCATTGTGAGGATTTTGTGAAAGCTTTCACTGTTTAATTCGATTACTACATTTAAATTTCTCCATTTGTTTTTATTTTTAAAAGTAGATAAGACTTTCATTTCACTGTCTTTTAGTTCTGGGTTTTGTTTAATAATTTTATTTAATATTTCATCTTGATTTTCATCATTTTCTAAATTCATCACACAAAGTTAAATTATATTTAACTCAGTTGGATCTATATTTAATTTTAACTGATTTCTTGTTTCGTTTGAATCTTGATCTTACCTTGGGTAAATGATAACAGATGGCTGGTTTTCTTTTAACACATCAGAAAATGATTAATTTTGTCTTTTTTTCATGTTTTCACTTCGGTTATTTTTATTTAATTCGGCTTTTATTTGATTGACGGAATTTGATAATGATTCAACACTTTTTACTAAATTTTTATCCGCGCAATCCGAGTTTTCATTTTTATTTGCAGTTAATACACTTTTTAAATCAGTTAAAGTTGTCGATATTGAAGTTGCACTATTTTTAATTTGTGTATCTATATTTAATTTAACGTTTTCTAAATCATCACCGGCTTTAATTACATCAATGCACATTTTCTCTGTTTGATTTTTCAATGCCTCACTGTATTTGTTTAACCTTTTTAACTCATTTACACTTTTAACACAAGTCTCTTGAGAAATTTTTATTGATTCGAGTCGGTTTTCATAACGCAACTCAATAGATTCTAGCAACATTTTTATTTCATTTTCATTTCTCTTGAGACTTTCTTCAAATTCTAGTTTGTACTCTTTCAAGTTACTGCTGTTTTTTTAAACTGACTCATCCACATCTTTTAGTACTAAATCCACGTTGTCAACGTATTGAATACAATCTTCACACATAAACTTTATCATAGGATTCACTAGGCATTCTCTCGAATAAGTGTCTATACCACTGCACTTTACCGAACTGTGATACATTTTACCACACATACCAATGCATCTAATGCCCGTTTCTCCGCGAATAAGTGTTCTGCATTTTGTGCAATTATATTCATCCATAATAGAAAAAAAAATGTTTATGCAATTTAAAACAATTTAAAATGACTTTTTTGGACAGTCTGCCACATTAATTTATTTTATAGTGAATAAACAATGCACTGATAGTGTCAATTTATAAAATCACTTTATTTATAATGCGTTTATATTGATTAATTCGGACTCTCTAATTTTCGATGTTAACTCTCTCACTATTTACACGAAGTGATACATCCCCGTGTCTTCCCCAACGCCAACTTTAAAGCCTCCATCTCTAACATATCTCAAGAAAATTCTCACATTTTCTTCAGCGGACGTTGCTCCTCCCGTTCTTCGCTCTTTATAAACTTTTTCAGATCTTAAATTTAACATGAGAAAGTTTTTACTAGAAAAAGTTCAAGTTGGTATTAAGAAACTTGAAAAATTTGCATTAAATACTAGAAAGTAAAAGTTCGCTCTAGTTTTTTATGCATACCAATATCACTATTTACTATAAAAAATCATCCAAAACTAATAAATACTATTCGTCTAGTAAATACTATCTTTCTACTACTACTATGTCTTTTATGCATATGGAAAGTAGTAAATACTATAAAAATGTACTAGTTAAAGCATTTGCTACCTTTTATGCATTCGGCTCATTGTTTCGTCAATGAGAAACTAATTTTTCTGTTATTTATCGTCTTACTGGCTGAATACAATGGTGTAGTTGTGGCTGTAACTTGTAGTACTGTCAATATTTTACTGAGGGAAAACCCTACAAAAGTTGGCGGCAGCTGAGCAAAAAGTTGAGAATTCTTCAACTTGCGCTACAAAGCTACAGCCATAGTTTCACCATTGTGTTCAGGGGGTTAAGCTATGTATATTTTCTGAGCCACTTAAGGAAATAACATTTAATGAAATGAACATTTTGTAGTTGGCAGTCAAAGATTATCTTTTTCATCAACTCGTGATCGTTTCCAAAGGTTTTAAAATTACTGCAAAAACTATTTTGGATTTTTCAAAAATACACTCGAAAAAGCCTCCTTTACATTGGATTACTTATTGTATAATTCTTGGTATTCGAGCTATAATGTTTCTTTATTGTTTCTTGTGGTATATTGTTGCAGCAGGTATGTAACATATTCCTTAGCGCAGATTCCGATGAGGGACATTGATCCCGAACCCTTCTATTCAGCTCCTCCCACAGCAACCTCTTGGGTTTATATTTTATATTTGTATGTGATATCATGACTTGAAAAATTTCTTGGTCTTCTCTCTGTTTGAAATAATCCTGGCATAACTTGGAAGTTTTTTAAGCAGTGGCGTAGCTGCTGCTGCATCAGCTGTATCCATGTAACAGGACCCCCGAGATATAGGGGCCCCCAAAAAATTGAGTAATAAACATTTTCTGATAATGATAACCATTTTTTGTAAATGTGCCTTTGGGATAGTTTTTTTTCCGAACGAAACGAATGTAAAAATGTTAGTATCGATTTTTGTGTTTGAAAATATAGATCCATTTCCAAAGTCTTTCAACAAAATGACCTAGACACTTAGGGCCAGTTGTACAAATATTTAATCCGTGGTTCAGCAACTTTTATCTTCTGAAATAGGTGGTAAAGTTGCGGTTTAGCACTGTTTCAATGTTTTCAAAAATAAAAGCAGGAAAAGAATTTCAAATCCGGAATCGTGCTTTGAAGTCAACGTTTACAATTGCCGCCTGGGATATTTCGATGGGTTAAATTAAACAAGGATTTTAGAGCCTTCATGCTTCATGGTCTGAATAGTATGTTTGACACCTTAGGACCAGATAAACTGTTTTCGTTTTCAAATGATGTAATAAAACAAGGATCAACAAAATCGGTAGAAAAGTAGAATAAATGCTCTCCAGTTGTTTCTACGAGGAACTAGTTGCTTTAAAAATGTGCTTAAAATTATTCCATAAAAGAACTTACTAAATTATTACGTCCCTTAATTTGGTGGATCCTTTGTGGCGGAATCAAATAAAAACTAAACTCGGATATTGAAGCTAGTTAATTGCTAATTTCTTGTCCAAAAATCAATTTTGTAGATCCAATAGTTAGTTTCATATTTCAATTTTAAGTTTAAAAAATGCACTTTCAGTTTGATCGGCCAGTCGAAACTTTTTAAAAATACCTGCTGTTTTTAATTTTTTTTTGTTAATTATAGCTATACACGGCCCCCAAAGGGCTAGCTACGCCACTGGTCTTAAGATTCATTACTCTGTTGAAATTCGATTTCTTCGTCAATTAAGCTTTGTCTAGAGACCAAAGCGCTTTCCTTCAGTATCGTCTTAAACCCCTCCTTGTTCATTCTTCCAATGACTCGAGTGCAATCTCAGACTACACTTGAAAAGAAACAATCCCAGACCATTACGAATCGCCTTCATTCTTGAGGAAAACTCTTCATTCTCTATCAAACACCTCGAACTTAACTGGTGGAACAGAATGATGTAGCTGTGGCTGTGTCTTGTGGCACTGTCAAAGTTAAAAATAATGAAATTAGTATATTGGTGCCATGGTATAAGAAGACAAGGTAAAAAATTTGTTTAAAAAAAAACGGCTCTAACGATTTTGAAATTTTTTTTTCTAAAAATGCATCTCAATATATCAATCAAAACTGCATACTTGTTTGTTTTGAGGCAATTTATTTATTTATTTAATCCGTTAATAGCCTAACGTTAGAATTTAAAACTAATTATGTACATACAATTTTAATAATATAATTTTACCTAAAAAAATAAATAATAACTATAATATATTAAAAAAGTTTTCTTTAAATGTTTTGCTTTTGACATTGTCGTTTACAGATGAGATCAAAAAGTAATATTTATTGAAGACTGAAATCAATTGATTTAATGGGCTATTCACACCATAGTTTGTTCTGCTGAAAATCGGACATAAAGGCAATTGTCTTCTTATGCTAGTTTGACTATAGCTGAAATTTAGACGACACAGAGTTGATGGACATATTATTGAACCATTGATTAATTTGACAATAAAACAAAGCTGAATATATTTTCTATGTTGAAAAAGTGAAGGGAGATTTATAAGTAAGAGTCTATGAGAATAGGGTGGGTGTATGGATCTTTGGGACCATGGAAGAAAACGAAGGCAAAAACGCAAAAACCTCCTCTGTATACTTTCAAGTCTATTTATATGAACAGAATAGTAAGGAGCCCATATTACACAGCCGTATTCTAGTACAGGTCTAACAAAAGAAATATAAAGAAGCTTGAGGACATAGGGATCACAGAAATCACGAGAAAATCGTTTGATAAAACCAAGAATCTTATTAGCTTTTTTTACTATAAAGTTATAATGGTCAGTAAACGTCAACTTAGTGTCAAGAATAACTCCTAAATCAGAGAACTCGGAAAGTTTACAGAGAGAAGAAGAATCTAAAATATAATTATAAGTTATAATTGTTTTTTTGCGTGAAAAACACATAGTTTTACATTTGTCTATATTCAAATAAAGTCGGTTAATATTGCACCATTCCCTAAATCTATGTAGATCTTCCTGAAGCTGTGAGCAGTCATTAATTGAGTTTATAATTTTGAAAATTTTAATGTCATCAGCGTAAATTAAAACAGACGAGTTTTTTATAATGGATGTTATGTCATTTATGTACAAAATAAATAAAAGGGGACCTAAATGGCTACCTTGTGGAACACCAGAGTTGACATGAAATTGGTCCGATTGCTCATTTCTGAAAGTAACAGTATAACTTCTATTCTTTAAATATGACGAAATCCACAGTAAAAATTTGTCATTAAATCCTAAGGCCTTTAGTTTGTGGACTAAAGTCTTGTGGCACAATTTGTCGAAGGCTTTACTAAAGTCTGTGAACACACAGTCTACTTGCTTCCGGTTTTCAAAGGAATCAAGGCAAAAAGAAGTAAAATGGAGCAGATTAGTAATAGTTGACTTATTTTGGACGAAGCCATGTTGATTGTCGCAAATAATTGACTTGCAGTTAAAAGATAACATGCTACAGATAATGGACTCAAATAGTTTAGGAATAACAGAAAGTTTGGCAATGGGTCTGTAATTCGTGATTTCGTTCTTTGACCCTTTTTTGTGAATTGGACTTATAAAAGCATTTTTCCATAGTACTGGAAAGATTGAGCACCTCAGAGATTCGTTGAATAAAACATAAAGAGGATAGGATAAATACGATGCGCATTTTTTTAACACACATGATGGTACACCATCATTGATTTCAGATTTTATTTAATTTTTTTTTTTAAACGATATTTATTTTTTTTTCCAAATTTCTATATAAAAAGCTTACAAATTTAAGCAACTTTAACTCTAAGAGCAAGTTCGTGAGACCCAGTCGTGCATTTTATTTCTAATGATCATACCTTCTCTTTTTATACCATGTATTGGTGCCACAATACGTAGCTGTGGCTGTGGCAAGGAAATTCGCTGTGGTACAAGTCGAGTCAACTTTTACTACAAGATACAAGCGCAATGACTTTTGACGTTTCTAATGTGGTTGCTCAGTTAAAATTATTTTTTTTCAAGGCAATTGACATTTTAGTGCGCCACATATTCTGTTCATCTTTTCTACGTTTTTAGCGATTTTATTTGACATCTTGTACGACCGCGTTTTTCTTTGCTACAAGCGTATTTGCATTCTGTTCAACCAGTTAATTCATCGCTCCATAACATTCTGTTTAAGTCACTCCGTGCACTCCTTCTTCTACCTTCTAACCAACTCTTACGGCCATATTATTCACTAGTTTAAAAAATACATCTGGATGTAAACAATGTCAAATGTCAAAAATAAATCCAATTCCATAATATTCACTACTTAAATCCAATCTTAAATCCAATTTTTTAAATCCAATATCGTTAAATCCAAACAAATTTAAACTGCTCTCTGGAGGTCTGTTTAACTTTATAAATCCAGATGTAAAATTAATTTTCACAGTGTTCAGTTGTTTTTTCACGTATTTTGTGAAGAAAAAATAAAGATAAATGCAAATTATACAATATTTATTGAATAAACATATAATTTTTTTTGAGTGAATAATATGACCAAAAAATTAAATCCTTGGATTTATGAAATTCTGATTTAATGGATTGGATTTAAAATTAACTTAAATCCAAACTAAATCCAGAGTGAATAATATGGCCGTTAAGGTTTTGTTAATTTCTCGAAAATGAGAAGATATTTTTGAATTAGTTTTTTTTTGTTTTTGTTTAAAAATAAATAAGAGCATCGAATTTTAAAAATTAAATTAGTACTTAAGTACATAAAATTTTGAAAAAAATTAGTTTGAAATTTTTTTTTTCCAATTTTTTTTTCAAAATTTTGATTTTATAAATTCATTTTTCAAAAAACTGTGCCATAAAATGGCTTTGTTAAAATTTTTTATAAAGGACTAGGGTTTTGGCTTTACAAAAAGGTATAGCGCGTTATTGTAGGTGTAACCGTCTCAACTCAACCTACACGCTCTAGCTTTTTGGCACATTACTCCTGAATCACCCTGTATATGTTACTTGAATTTAAACGATTTTCGAAATTTATATTTCAGCACCTTTAATTTTTTCTTTTTAATTTATTTTTTTATTTTTATAATAATTTCAATTAAAATTGATTCATGATTCATGAATCCGTAATTTTGAGATCAAGGACAGTTTTAAACGTAATTTGTTTTAAATTCGTAATAGTAAGGTCAATAAGTGTTTTTGAAGATTGAGTTATTCTAGTGGGAGTATTCAATAGTTGTTTTAAACCGTTCTATTTTACATACCTACATATCTATCAATATTTTTTTTTGTAAACATCATTTGACTGGAACCAATCGATATTAAAGTCACCAACGATCAGTATTTCCTCCGAGCGCTCATTAAGTTCATCAACCCATTCAATGAATTTTTCACAATAAAAAACACTTTTTGAGCAACGAATAGTAGGGTCAATTTAGACATCCGAGGTTACATTAATTCCCAGCAAGCTGAAATTTTTCAGGATTGTTGGAAACACCATCATAAATTAAATCTAAAAGTCCTCATCGATCCGAGACCTGGCAAAAACTTTACTTTGGGTCAAAGGTCACAAAAACTGGTTTTCACGATTTTCAGCAAAATGGTAAGTCTTATCAAAAAATTTTCCATGCAAGAATTGTAGACCAGATTATTATACAGGGTGTCCCACAGTCACCGCCCCAAACGAAAACCATGGATTCCTGAAGTCATTTTACGTCGAAAAACTTAAGAGGTAATTTTCTCGTTTTCGTCCCGTTTTCGAGTTACCACGGTTTTTATGATTTTTGCTCTCTTGTCCTTTAACTGGCCTTATCTTTGCCAAACTACGTTTGATTTGAAAGAATTTATTACAGTTTAAGTTTGTCTCAAAACATTTTTTTCTGCGGACAACCGTTTCTCCACAATTTTTCATCAAACACAATTTTCTTCGTTTTTTAAGTTGTTTTTTACACTTTCATATCATTTAAGTCAAAGAAACACATTAATGAGTATTAATTTTTTGTGCTTTTTATTAAAGCCCAGTTTATTTTCATAAAAAAAAATAAGTTTTACTGAAAGTAATCAAAAAAAAAAACTAACTGAGTGAATTAAAAAAAAAATAATTTTTAAATAAAAAATTAATTTAAATGAATTAAAAACTTTTTCTGAGCTATTGTGGTTAAGAAAAGAACAAATAGATAAAGCTCAGCAAAAGTTTTAATTCATTTAAATTAATTTTGTATTTAAAAATTATTTTTTTTTAATTCACTCAATTTTTTTTTTTTTTTTTTTATTATTTTCAGTAGCCTTTTTTATGAAATAAAACTTATTTTTTTATGGAAATAAACTGGGCTTTAATAAAAAGCACAAAAAATTAATACTCATTAACATGTTTTTTTGACTTAAATGATATGAAAGTGTAAAAAACAACTTAAAAAACGAAGAAAATTGTGTTTGATGCAAAGTTGTGGAGAAACGGTTGTCCGCAGAAAAAAAAACACAAACTTAAACTGTAATAAATTCTTGATTGGTTGTAAAAATAATCTCTCAAATCAAACGTAGTTTGGCAAAGATAAGGCCAGTTAAAGGACAAGAGAGCAAAAATCATAAAAACCGTGGTAACTCGAAAACGGGACGAAAACGAGAAAATTACCTCTTAAGTTTTTCGACTTAAAATGACCTCAGGAATCTATGGTTTTCATTTGGGGCGGTGACTGTGACACACTATATATAAAAAGTGTCATGACACTATTTTCCCAAGACCCACCGTTTCTTAGGTATAACGATTCAAAAAGTTAAAGTTGAGTTGTAATTGTCATAATCAGGCCTATTCAAAAAGAACTCCCAACTGAAAAGTTCTTGAAATTTCATTATTTTTTTAAGCTTTTTATTTATTCCCCTTAGATGAGAATATTTTTAAGAAAGTTGGCCACGTAGGTTTCCATAGATTTATTTATACCACAGGAGTTTAAAAATTTTCATAAAATAGTTTTTTTACATTTTGCATCGAAAAACAGATTTAAAATTTTTTTAATGAAAGTGTGCAATAGCAACGAAATTTTTAAAGTGTTTATGTACTCATCCAATTATTGTAGAAAATTATAAAAAAAAATAAAAAAATAAAATTCATTCATTCGTGGTTGTAGTGAACGAAAACATAAGATGATAAAATTTAAAATACACTGAACGAAAAAAAGTCAATATTTTATGAACTGGTTGCGATAGAACTTTTTTCTTTCTGGTTTTAGAACAGTCTTAAGTGTAGCTATCAGCCGTTTTAAAGTTGTCCATTCTCTATCGAACACCCTGTATATATTCAGACCTATTCTAAACAAAAATTCCCAGGGAAATGATTTCCGGAGGAGGGCTCCAATCGGGTAAATGGTGAAAATTTTCGTTTTTTTTTTTTGCTTTCCCCATATTCTTAACCATCAAAGAAACAAATTCAAGCTTAAAAATAATGAAATTTCAAGAATTTTTCAGTTGGGAGTTCTTTTTTCAGAATAGGCCTGATTATGACAGTTACAACTCAACTTCAACTTTTTAACCGTTATACCTAAGAAACGGTGGGTCTTAGGAAAAAAAAGTGTCATGACACTTTTTATATATAATAATCTGGTCTACAATTCTTGCATGGAAAATTTTTTGATAAGACTTACCATTTTGCTTAAAATCGTGAAAAACCAGTTTTTGTGACCTTTGACCCCAAGTAATTTTTTTTCCAGGTCTCGGATCGATGAGATTTAATTTATGATGGTGTTTCCAACAATCCTACCAAATTTCAGCTTGCTGGGAATTAATGTAACCTCACCCCCTTATTTTAGTCTAATTTGACCGGACTACGAAACCGTAACAAAAGTGTGAAAACAAAAAGTATTCACGACTTTTAGTATTAGATAGGAAAGTATGAACAGATAAAAGTATTCAAGGAAAAAAGTATGCGCGACAAAAGTTCGAAAAATGGAAAACTATTATTTTGACTGGGTTTTGATCTGGCAATAGTTACAAAGAGAAATGAGAATTTGCGAAAACAAAAAGAGCGATGGACAATTTTGATTGGTCAAGAAGGAATAAATAGACGAATTTACTGTAAGATAGGGCTGGGGTCTCAGAAAAAAAGAGAGTATATAGATATTCATAAGGATAGGAGGCCTTAATTTAATTTTATTTTCAGTCTCGCAGCTGCGATGAGCGAAGCAAGGTCAACCCTTTCGAACCCAAGGTATGAAAATCAATATTAAAATTAACACAGTGTTATCGTGTTAACAACATCACAACTAAGAAATATGAATAGCAGAACTTACATATGTGTTGTTCTCATGTTACATGTAAGTAACATACACTGCCAATGACCACTAAAAAAAGTCGGACAACTGAGAAAATAACTTTTTATAGAACAATAAAACTTAAGAGGTAATTTTCTCGTTTTCGTCCCGTTTTCGAGTTACCACGGTTTTTATGATTTTTGCTCTCTTGTCCTTTAACTGGCCTTATCTTTGCCAAACTACGTTTGATTTGAAAGAATTTATTACAGTTTAAGTTTGTCTCAAAACATTTTTTTCTGCGGACAACCGTTTCTCCACAATTTTTCATCAAACACAATTTTCTTCGTTTTTTAAGTTGTTTTTTACACTTTCATATCATTTAAGTCAAAGAAACACATTAATGAGTATTAATTTTTTGTGCTTTTTATTAAAGCCCAGTTTATTTTCATAAAAAAAAATAAGTTTTACTGAAAGTAATCAAAAAAAAAACTAACTGAGTGAATTAAAAAAAAAAATAATTTTTAAATAAAAAATTAATTTAAATGAATTAAAAACTTTTTCTGAGCTATTGTGGTTAAGAAAAGAACAAATAGATAAAGCTCAGCAAAAGTTTTAATTCATTTAAATTAATTTTGTATTTAAAAATTATTTTTTTTTAATTCACTCAGTTTGTTTATTTTTTTTATTATTTTCAGTAGCCTTTTTTATGAAATAAAACTTATTTTTTTTATGGAAATAAACTGGGCTTTAATAAAAAGCACAAAAAATTAATACTCATTAACATGTTTTTTTGACTTAAATGATATGAAAGTGTAAAAAACAACTTAAAAAACGAAGAAAATTGTGTTTGATGCAAAGTTGTGGAGAAACGGTTGTCCGCAGAAAAAAAAACACAAACTTAAACTGTAATAAATTCTTGATTGGTTGTAAAAATAATCTCTCAAATCAAACGTAGTTTGGCAAAGATAAGGCCAGTTAGAGGACAAGAGAGCAAAAATCATAAAAACCGTGGTAACTCGAAAACGGGACGAAAACGAGAAAATTACCTCTTAAGTTTTTCGACTTAAAATGACCTCAGGAATCTATGGTTTTCATTTGGGGCGGTGACTGTGGCACACTGTATATAAAAAGTGTCATGACACTTTTTTCCCAAGACCCACCGTTTCTTAGGTATAACGATTCAAAAAGTTAAAGTTGAGTTGTAATTGTCATAATCAGGCCTATTCTGAAAAAAGAACTCCCAACTGAAAAGTTCTTGAAATTTCATTATTTTTTTAAGCTTTTTATTTATTTCCCTTAGATGAGAATATTTTTAAGAAAGTTGGCCACCTAGGTTTCCATAGATTTATTTATACCACAGGAGTTTAAAAATTTTCATAAAATAGTTTTTTTACATTTTGCATCGAAAAACAGATTTAAAATTTTTTTTAATGAAAGTGTGCAATAGCAACGAAATTTTTAAAGTGTTTATGTACTCATCCAATTATTGTAGAAAATTATAAAAAAAAAATAAAAAAATAAAATTCATTCATTCGTGGTTGTAGTGAACGAAAACATAAGATGATAAAATTTAAAATACACTGAACGAAAAAAAGTCAATATTTTATGAACTGGTTGCGATAGAACTTTTTTCTTTCTGGTTTTAGAACAGTCTTAATTGTAGCTATCAGCCGTTTTAAAGTTGTCCATTCTCTATCGAACACACTGTATATATTCAGACCTATTCTAAACAAAAATTCCCAGGGAAATGATTTCCGGAGGAGGGCTCCAATCGGGTAAATGGTGAAAATTTTCGTTTTTTTTTTGCTTTCCCCATATTCTTAACCATCAAAGAAACAAATTCAAGCTTAAAAATAATGAAATTTCAAGAATTTTTCAGTTGGGAGTTCTTTTTTCAGAATAGGCCTGATTATGACAGTTACAACTCAACTTCAACTTTTTAACCGTTATACCTAAGAAACGGTGGGTCTTAGGAAAAAAAAGTGTCATGACACTTTTTATATATAATAATCTGGTCTACAATTCTTGCATGGAAAATTTTTTGATAAGACTTACCATTTTGCTTAAAATCGTGAAAAACCAGTTTTTGTGACCTTTGACCCCAATTAATTTTTTTTCCAGGTCTCGGATCGATGAGATTTAATTTATGATGGTGTTTCCAACAATCCTACCAAATTTCAGCTTGCTGGGAATTAATGTAACCTCACCCCCTTATTTTAGTCTAATTTGACCGGACTACGAAACCGTAACAAAAGTGTGAAAACAAAAAGTATTCACGACTTTTAGTATTAGATAGGAAAGTATGAACAGATAAAAGTATTCAAGGAAAAAAGTATGCGCGACAAAAGTTCGAAAAATGGAAAACTATTATTTTGACTGGGTTTTGATCTGGCAATAGTTACAAAGAGAAATGAGAATTTGCGAAAACAAAAAGAGCGATGGACAATTTTGATTGGTCAAGAAGGAATAAATAGACGAATTTATTGTTAGATAGGGCTGGGGTCTCAGAAAAAAAAGAGAGTATATAGATATTCATAAGGATAGGAGGCCTTAATTTAATTTTATTTTCAGTCTCGCAGCTGCGATGAGCGAAGCAAGGTCAACCCTTTCGAACCCAAGGTATGAAAATCAATATTAAAATTAACACAGTGTTATCGTGTTAAAAACATCACAACTAAGAAATATGAATAGCAGAACTTATGTGTTGCTCTCATGTTACATGTAAGTAACATACACTGCCAATGACCACTAAAAAAAGTCGGACAACTGAGAAAATAACTTTTTATAGAACAATAATGTATGCTACTTCTTCTAAGCCAAAACACAAAACACTTTCTGGATTAACATTTTTTATATCTTTTTTCCAAATTAAGACCATATATATAAAAGAAAATTTTTTTGCAAAAAAAAAAAATGTGGATTTCAGTCCGCGGTGGACGTCCCGCGGCCATATTTTGTTATTTATTTATTTAGTTAAGTTTTACATGTATTGTATAGAAATTTTTCACTTTAAGGTATACCTACTTCACAAATACATAAATATCAAATGCAATTTTATATTTATGTATTTTGTATAAATGTAGGTATGTTGGTAGAGGTACGGTTAATCACAACGTATGTGCATGTAGGTCGGATTGAGACGTAAATTCGTAGAGAAGAGGGAGGGTTCTATTCCCCTTGGTTTAGACGGGAGAGGTAGGTTCTTTTCAAAAACATGGCTTAGCTTCGAAAAAACATTATTAAAAATCAACGGTTATACTCACAACGACGTGTTATCATTTCTTGTAAAACCAATAACTTTTTAATTCATTTTGTTATTAAATAAAACTGTTTTCAGGAATGATTTTTGAAAAACCAGTTTTCCAAGTTATAACATAAAAAAAAAAACAAAGTTCAATGTAAGTTCTAATTTTTTCTTTCAAAATAGAAAACCGAATCAAAAAATGTTTTGTTTTCTTCGAAAAAGTTAAAAACAAAAATAGTTTTTTTGAAAGAAAATCTTTTAATTTTGGTTCATCTATCTGCATGGTTGATACCAGTTAGCGATTTAAGAAAATACTTAATTTGGTATACTTTTACACAAACATCTTATTAGATTTTTCTCTTTTAATACCTAGAAATTTAATTACGGTTTTTTTAAGCGTTTAGAATGTTTTGATATTTTTGTTGGTTGCTCAGATATTAATTTTTAAAGAATGTCACATTTTTCTTGCCCAAATAATTTTTTTCTTTGATGTCAATTTCCTTTTAAAACATTAAAGTGTTTTATAAATTTGTTCTAAGAAAACAATAACAATAATAAAAATAAAGTCATCCACAAGTTTACCAGAAAAGTTATACATTTTATTATGCTTAATACATTACATTTTATTTAAAATGCAGTTAATTAAATATCCAGTATATTGTACTGTTTCAACTAGGTGCATCATATTACCAATAGTTGTACATTTTTTTAAGCATACACTAACCTTAGTCAAAATTATCAGCCAAGTATTATTGTCAAAACATTAACACTTAAATAGTCTATGCACTAAGAAATAATACCTATTTTTCATTTTCTATCAATATATTCGACCAATGAAAAATCACGAAACTTTTCATTTTTTTGAGACCCCACGCCAGAGTCTACTTCTATGCACATATTTCTTCTTTTAACCAATGGGAAATCGCACACAAAAAAAAACTTTTTATTCAAACAAAAAAACAGAGAAAAATCTAATAAGATGAGTATAACCGTTGATTTTTAATAATGTTTTTTCCAAGCTAAGCCATGTTTTTGAAAAGAACCTACCTCCTCCGTCTAAACCAAGGGGAATAGAACCCTCCCTCTTCTCTACGAATTTTCGTCTCAATCCGACCTACATGCACATACCTTGTGATTAACCGTACCTCTACCAACATACCTACATTTATACAAAATACATAAATATAAAATTGCATTTGATATTTATGTATTTGTGAAGTAGGTATACTTTAAAGTGAAGAATTTCTATACAATACATGTAAAACTTAACTAAATAAATAAATAACAAAATATTGGCCGCGGGACGTCCACCGCGGACTGAAATCCACATTTTTTTTTTTTGCAAAAAAATTTTCTTTTATATATATGGTCTTAATTTGGAAAAAAGATATAAAAAATGTTAATCCAGAAAGTGTTTTGTGTTTTGGCTTAGAAGAAGTAGCATACATTATTGTTCTATAAAAAGTTATTTTCTCAGTTGTCCGACTTTTTTTAGTGGTCATAGGCAGTGTATGTTACTTACATGTAACATGAGAGCAACACATAAGTTCTGCTATTCATATTTCTTAGTTGTGATGTTTTTAACACGATAACACTGTGTTAATTTTAATATTGATTTTCATACCTTGGGTTCGTAAGGGTTGACCTTGCTTCGCTCATCGCAGCTGCGAGACTGAAAATAAAATTAAATTAAGGCCTCCTATCCTTATGAATATCTATATACTCTCTTTTTTTCTGAGACCCCAGCCCTATCTTACAGTAAATTCGTCTATTTATTCCTTCTTGTCCAATCAAAATTGTCCATCGCTCTTTTTGTTTTCGCAAATTCTCATTTATCTTTGTACCTATTGCCAGATCAAAACCCAGATCAAAACCCAGTCAAAATAATAGTTTTCCATTTTTCGAACTTTTGTCGCGCATACTTTTTTCCTTGAATACTTTTATCTGTTCATACTTTCCTACCTAATACTAAAAGTCGTGAATACTTTTTGTTTTCACACTTTTGACGGTATCCAATTATGGGGCTGTACAAAGAAATCAAATACCGAAATCATCCAAAAATTCCAAAACAAAGTCCTTCGTGGAATAGTTAATGCACCTTGGTACATAAGAAATAGCGATCTACATCGTGACCTACAAATAGAAACGGTTACAGAAGTTGTTAAAAAATACGCTGTATCGCATAATCAGAGACTGCAAAGTCATACCAATTCTGAAATGGTGTCCGTCTTGAATACAAGAAACCATGTTCGGAGATTAAGAAGAACCAAGCCTCATGAGCTTATGGTCTAAAAAAACCATGGGAAAGTATTAAAAGTTTAAACTTCCCCCAAAGTGATTTTACAAAGTTAAGAAAGAAAAATCTGATGTCGATCTCTCAAGATTGGTCCTGATAAAGAGGTGGTTTTAGTGGTTAAGAGTCCCACACTACTTGGTGTCGAATACTGCCAAGTGTCTTTTGAAGATTTCCTCCCGTCAAAAAAAAAAAAAAAAAAAAAAACTTTTGACGGGTTCCCATACTGCCACTAGTATAAATGAATACGTTTCATAAAAAACTCTTAATGAAATCCACCAGATATCCTTGTTTATTGATACAACTTGTAAGGTTTCAATTCGCCACCTTTCATTCACAAAAATTATTACACCACCGGTACGTCTTGACTCACTGTCACATCTGTGAATTTTAAATTCCTTTAAAAATAATTCATTGTCATCGATTTCAGCAGTTACACGAGTTTCAGATAATATTATAAATTCAAATCGGTTATTTTGTACTAGTGTTTCAAGTTCAGCAAAGTTGCTCAAAGTACAATGCTTGAACATGCTCTGGTTGCTAAAACTCTACTTTGTTTTTTTCCAATTGATATTTATTTTTAAAAATAGAAAAATTTTTATCTCTAGCATGATTAATATCTAATGAAAACCCGAATTTTTTATTTGCATCGATACAATTACTACATTTACGGTCATTGTTTGTACAATTTCGAGTGTCATGATCATCACCACATTTAGCACAGATGAATTTATTTACACTTCCCAGCAATATGGTTAAATCCCCAGCATTTATAGCATTGGGTCACAAAAACAAATTCATAAACGGGATATTAATACCATTCAGCATTGACTTTGCCGATCTCCATGATTTTACTAAATGCTATCAAATCAAGTTAAATTATTGCTCTAAAAAATAAGGTGGTTCAGAAGTCGATAATATAGTTTATTCGTCGAATTCACTAATATCAAATATCGCAAATGCGAACCGCGAAACCAATCAACTCTTCGGTAGAAAATCCTGTGAATTTACTAATAGGCATGAACTTTTTTTCAGAACGACAAGGAAAAGCTTGACCCCAGAGGTCGAACACCACTAATGCTGGCCGTTAAGCTGTCGTCGTTGCCTTGTGTTAAATGTCTTCTAGCTGCAAAATGTAATGCGAATTTCGAACACGAAGGTTGGACAGGTAATATTTGCTTGATAATAAGCCTGGTTATTATATTAACGCCTTTAATAAATTTACAGTTGTACAGGAAGCTGTTTGTTGTGGAGACGAGGATATTCTTACTGCAATTATTGAAGTCCGTGATCTTCAACGACATGTGCAGAGGGTTACACATGTGCCTAAACTTTTACAACATCTGCTCGATGCTCCAGATTTTTATATTGAAATGAAATGGGAATTCACGTCATGGGGTAAGATAAACATCAGGATACCATAATGTCTATCGAGTTATCTTATTATAAAATAGAACAAACGTCGACTTAGACTGATTTTCTAAAACTTTTTTTTTAATGTTTGAGTCGAAAAATTTATTTTTAAAAAACTATTCATCAAGAAATTAAAAAAAAAACAAGAAAAATAGATATTTAGCTTTTGAAGAAGGTAAAGCACCAGATTGTATCTGAGTGTTGCCCTTTTTTTTAACATTTATATTCCTATATTAATTTTTTAATAATTTTTTTAAGAAAATTACACCCCCGCGTCTTGCGTCCCATTGGTATAGCAAATTTTGACCTATCTCAGAGGAAAGGTAGTAAAGGAGTGTAATAATTATCACAACAAAAACATTACTGTTAAAAAAGTGCCAAGTTCTCCTATGTTGATAATGGCACAAAAAGTACTGAAATTTAAAAGTTTACCAAGTTCTAAAGCTTGGCTTTAAATTTGTATCAATAAAATTTTGATTGTTCTCTGGACAATTTTTCTTTAAATTACCAATTTTTAAAGCTATTTGAAAAATTGCCAATTGCCACGCCCCCTGGGTTGAAAATCTCAAATTTTCGATTTATTCCTTTGAATGTACCACAAGGCCCATCAACGTGCCAAATTACAAGTTTCTACGATAGCGGGAATTTCTCTATAATTTTGATGATCTGTCAGTGAGTCAGTGAATCAGTGAGTCAGTTTCGGTTTTTACGACTTTTGAAGCCCTTTATCTCAGAAACTACTCATCGTAAGTTGCTGAAATTTTGTGAGGAGTTTGGTTGAGTTTACCAGCTTAACAAATGAAGCGAGTTTGAAATTTCTGGCATCCTTGGTATGGAAGTTAGAGGGAGGTCGAAAATGGCCTGAGTTGTTTCCTGTAAATAAGGGTGTAGTGCCACATGGTATAAAAAGACAAGGTATGATCATTAAGCCTGAACTACATCAAAACACAAGGTCAGAAAAGTACAAAAAAGTAAACACGATGTTTTTTCTTGTTCCCCCTAGTAACTTATTTGTATATCTCTCTTTCATTTTTAAAAAGTATTTGAGTCAAAAAGCTTGAACATGACCAAGCTTTCAATTTCCACAAAGTTTCAAAAACAAATACACGCAAACAATATTTTATATCCTTTCCGTAAGGTAGCTCTGCGATCACATAGTTCCTGTCATTTTCGAAGAAAAGCTCTTTTGACAAATAAATATTTTTTTTCAAATACAGTCGATTCCCTATAAGTCGAACTTCATCCAAGTCGAATTTCCCCCTTAATCGAACTTTTTCACCATTTTTAATGAAACCGCCTTCAGCAAAAAGGTTGAATAGATGCCTCCTACTCGAATTTCCTATAAACTCGAACCAATTTTCGTGTCCTGTGAAAATTCGACTTAGATAGAGTCGACTGTATTTTGTTTACTTTTTCAATTTTTTTTTTATTTGAAATTTAAAACTTCAAAAAACAAAAGAGCTTTTTTAGTTATTTTTTTCCAATAGATGTCAGGTAAATATACATGTGATTTCTATATTTTGAGCTTTGTGTACTTTTTTGTACTTTTTCGACTTTGTGTTTTGATGTAGTTCAGGCTTTAGAGTCGACAGAAAAGGTAATTTGAAGAAAAATGAAATTGAAGTTTCAACTTTTGTTTGTAAATCTGAATACATATTATTGTTTTGAAAAAGTAATGGTGCAGAAACATCATCTATAAGATCTTTTTCAATATCCAAATGCTGTTGACCAGAAAATGGACGTTTTAAAAAAAAATTGTGTTGACTTAACACTTTAGAAACATTTAATCATCAAAAATAAACTTGAGCCAAAGGAGTTAAGTCAAGAAAAATCTTTGTTTACATTGATAAAGTTTAATTTATAATAGAAAATTGGAAATATCAATGTGATTAATTACCAAATGTGAGAATTCTTTTGGACCAAATATAATATCGTAGAAAAATGGCTTTTCGTTTTCTGCCTTCCTCTTGACTTAACGCCTTATGATCAATTTTTTTATTTAAAAATTAATGCAAATACAGTGGAGTTAAGTCAACTTACGCCCTTAGTACCACACAACGTAAATTTTTTTTTACTTAAACCCTTTGTACCGAATAATTTCTAACGGAAGGCGATACGCTAGAGCTATGGCGATAGAACCAAACGAAAGAGAAAAAAAAACTGACTGAAGTCCAATAAAAATACGAAAATCGATTTGTTTGACTTAACCCCTTTGTACCCGGCAGCAAAGATTTTACAAAATAGATAATAAGTTTTTTACGTTTAATTTGGCAATGTCAAAAGCAACAATAATTTCCAAGAAAATTTTGTTTACAGCAACAATTTCAATAGGGCAGCTGTCAAAAACTAATGTCGAATTCCTTTCAATGCAAAAATCGAATTTTCGGCGATCTTGAAGCGAATTTTTTCTGAAATCATGTTCCATAGAAAAAAAATTCGCTTCAAACGAAGCAGAATTATGTCGAATTCCTTTCAATTTTTTGAATCGCCTCAAAAAAAAAATCTAAATCTATATTACCGAAGAAAATAAATAAAATTATTGATCAAAGGAATCTCTGGTTTTATTTTGCAGAAATTGTTTTGGTTTCAGCTTGACGTTCGTGTAAAAATTGTTGTCAAATGACACACATACTATCGCAAAAAGAATTCGGTCTGTTTTCATGTTCCTTTTTAACACCAAAAATTCGATTTTTTTGAAGCGATTCAAAAAATTGAAAGGAATTCGACATAAGGAAGCCATCTATTTTTTCTTTCATCTGACAGTTCTGAATACAGACTTTTTTCTAATGATCAAACCTTCTCTTTTCATACCATAGTAGTGCCAAAGTCCCCTTATTAAAATTATTAAGTGTTGTATTATTAAACTAAAAAACGCTTAAAACCTCTCGAAATTCTAGAATAACACCTTCTTGTTTGGAACAAGAAATTGCTAATAAATCATTGATTTTGTTAATAAACAAAAAAAAAACATGCGAAAGCTAAGTCTTCTTTGGTGTCAGAAGAACATCTGAGGCAAAACGAAAACAGGCCTGGCAATTTTTCGGCGATGAATTCAACCCAAAACGCCCTTGGGAGACTCTTAAGCGAAAAGCTGCAGAAACCTTTATGCTAACTGGTGGCAGAGCTTAGTGCTGAGTGACTGAATCATTATAAGTTAAGAAAACCAACTCATTCAAGTATTAAAAGAATTCTCGAAAGAAAAATGTCATTTTTGCAGCAAAAGTAAAAATTAATGAGAATAAAATAGAAGGTTAGCTATGCAAATATTGCAATGAGCAATTTCGAACGTTTTACGAGTATATGTATTAGGGTGGGTCAAAAAAATCGAAATTCTTTTTTTTGAATTGGTACTCCGAAAAATCGATTGCTAGACCCCTCTAGAATAAACACACCAAATATGAGCTCTTTATATTAATGGGAAGGTCCTCCGCTTTGCAATTTTCCATTTTTACATCAAGCTTCTACTAAAAAAAAATAATTTTTTTATTAATTGACTTTTTAGCAAATTTCTTTTAATATTCTTGTAGGAAATTGAACGCTCTACAAAAAAGGCCTTATACACTTTTTTCGTTTATCTAACCGTTGAATAGATATTTGAGGTGCAAATATCGAGAAAATCTTTAAAAATTCGTTTTTTGTTCTTAATTTTGTAACAAATTGAAAAATTATAATGATCAAACGCGCAAGACATATTCTTGTTGGAAATTGATTGCTCCACAAAAAAGGTCTTATTAACTTTTTTCATTAATCTAACCATTCTAAAGATATTCGAGGTCAAAGTTAAAAAAAAATATAAAAACATTTTATATTTTTAAAAAATTTCTAATTCACTGAAACTTTATTATTTTCAAATTAGCAAGATATATTCTTGTAGGGGCTTAAACGTTCTACAAAAAATTCCTTGGAATGAAATTGATTGCTTTAACCGTTTAGACGATATTCGTATCCAAACCAATGCTCACTGATTTCAATAGTTTTCTTATGACCCGTATGCATTGCGATTTGGATACGAATATCTACGAATATCTTCGAAACGGTTAAAGCAATCAATTTTATTCTAAGGAATTTTTTGTAGAACGTTTAACCCCCTACAAGAATATATCTTGCTAATTTGAAAATAATAAAGTTTCAATGAATTAGAAATTTTTTAAAAATATAAAATGTTTTTATATTTTTTTTTAACTTTGACCTCGAATATCTTTAGAATGGTTAGATTAATGAAAAAAGTTAATAAGACCTTTTTTGTGGAGCAATCAATTTCCAACAAGAATATGTCTTACGCGTTTGATCATTATAACTTTTCAATTTGTTACAAAATTTAGAACAAAAAACGAATTTTTAAAGATTTTCTCGATATTTGGACCTCAAATATCTATTCAACGGTTAGATAAACGAAAAAAGTGTATAAGGCCTTTTTTGTAGAGCGTTCAATTTCCTACAAGAATATGAAAAGAAATTTGCTAAAAAGTCAATTAATAAAAAAATTATTTTTTTTTAGTAGAAGCTTGATGTAAAAATGGAAAATTGCAAAGCGGAGGACCTTCCCATTAATATAAAGAGCTCATATTTGGTGTGTTTATTCTAGAGGGGTCTAGCAATCGATTTTTCGGAGTACCAAATCAAAAAAAAAATTTTCGATTTTTTTGACTCAACCTAATATGTATGTACAGCTGTGTTCAAAATAATAGTAGTGCCTGCATCAAAATAACATTTTTTATAATTACGGTGCTTCTACGGTTAAAAATTTAGTTTCTTTGATGTCAAAGTTTGTAACGGTCAATTACTAATAAATGTATTATAGTTTTAAAATGAAAAAGAAGGTTCCAAATAATTTTTCATTGACTCTTGGTTGTTCTTTCTAATTTGACCTGTTCAAAATAATAGTAGTTAAAGTTATTTTTGAAGAATTTAAAAGCGGTTTATAACATAGAATATTTATTTTTGGTTTAAAAGTAAGTACTCATATAATATGAACAATTTTTCAACAAAAAACGATTTGTTTCGGTTTTAATCTATTTAAAGTTCGAAGAGCAAAACACTGCAGTTCGGATAGCGGAAACTTTTACGAAAGCTGCTTGAAGAAGGGAAAACCTACTTGGAAATTCAAGGTTTTATGAGGATGCTCCCCTGCAATGGTAGCCAATGCAATAAACTCAACGAAAAACCCCAAACGCGCGGCAGAAAAAGAAAAAAAGACCGTCGTAGATGACAGGCGTATTGTCCAGATGAGCAAAGTTGAGCCTTCTGCATCGTCGTTGCAAATCCAGAAGGCTTTAAGCCTGGATTGCAGTGCAGTGAACATTCGGAGGCGACTGTTAGAGACTAATTTGTACGCTTGAAGTTCACGAAAAGTTCCGCTGTTAACAAAGAAATATGTTAAAATACTAAAATTTTCGACCCTCCATGTTTAACTTTTTCCGTCGTATACTTTGGAACATATTCCGTATTGGGTGGACGTCGGACGTATTCTGGAGATCCAGTACCACCAAAGAGGACAAATTTGCTCGCATCAGTAAACAATATGTTACGCTATTACTTCGCTGGCCAGTTTATGTAATCTTTTACAAACTGGATACGCTTTTTAACATGTTTCACAGAACTTTTCGTGGACTTCAAGCGTACAAATTAGTCTCTAACAGTCGCCTCCGAATGTTCACTGCACTGCAATCCAGGCTTAAAGCCTTCTGGATTTGAAACGACGATGCAGAAGGCTCAACTTTGCTCATCTGAACAGGTCAAATTAGAAAGAACAACCAAAAGTCAATGAAAAATTATTTGGAACCTTCTTTTTCATTTTGAAACTATGATACATTTATCAGTAATTGACCGTTACAAACTTTGACATCAAAGAAACTAAATTTTTAACCGTAGAAGCACCGTAATTATAAAAAATGTTTTTTTGATGCAGCCACTACTATTATTTTGAACACAACTGTATATATACTAGGGTGGGTCAAAAAAATCGAATTTTTTTTTTTTTGATTTGGTACTCCGAAAAATCGATTGCTAGACACCTCTAGAATATACACACCAAATATGAGCTCTTTATATTAATGGGAAGGTCCTCCGCTTTTAAATTTTCCAGTTTTGCATCAAGCTTCTACAAAAAAAATTATTTTTTTTATAAATCGACTTTTTTGCAAATTTCTTTGATTATTCTTGTAGGAAATTGAACGCTCTACTAAAAAGACTTCATACTCTTTTTTCGTTTATCTAACCGTTGAATAGATATAAGAGGTCCAAAAATGGAGAAAATCTTTAAAAATTCGTTTTTTGTTCTTAATTTTGTAACAAATTGAAAAATTATAATAATCAAACGCGCAAGACTTATTCTTGTAGGAAACAGATTGGTCCACAAAAAAGGTCTTAATAATTTTTTTCAATTATCTAACCATTCTAAAGATATTCGAGGTCAAAGTTAAAAAAAAAATATGAAAACATTTTTTACTTTTCAAAATTCCAAATCAATGCCCACCGATTTCAATAGTTTTCTTATGACAAGTATTCATTGCGATTTGAATACGATTATCTTCTAAACGGTTAAAGCAATTATTTTGCTGCCAAGGAACTTTTTATAGAACGTTTAAGCCTCTACAAAAAAACATCTTGCTAATTTGAAAATATTGAATTTTCAGTGAATTAGAAAATTTTGAAAAGTAAAAAATGTTTTCATATTTTTTTTTTAACTTTGACCTCGAATATCTTTAGAATGGTTAGATTATTGAAAAAAAAATTATTAAGACCTTTTTTGTGGACCAATCTGTTTCCTACAAGAATAAGTCTTACGCATTTGATTATTATAATTTTTCAATTTGTTACAAAATTAAGAACAAAAAACGAATTTTTAAAGATTTTCTCGATTTTTGGACCTCTAATATCTATTAAACGGTTAGATAAACGAAAAAAGAGTATGAAGTCTTTTTTGAAGAGCGTTCAATTTCCTACAAGAATAATCAAAGAAATTTGCAAAAAAAGTCGATTTATAAAAAAAAATAATTTTTTTTTGTAAAAGCTTGATGCAAAAATGGAAAATTTAAAAGCGGAGGACCTTCCCATTAATATAAAGAGCTCATATTTAGTGTGTATATTCTAGAGGTGTCTAGCAATCGATTTTTCGGAGTACCAAATCAAAAAAAAAAATCGATTTTTTTGACCCACCCTAATATATACAGCTGTGTTCAAAATAATAGTAGTGCCTGCAACAAAATAACATTTTTTATATTTACTGTGCTTTTACGGTTAAAAATTTTATTTCTTTGATGTCAAAGTTTGTAACGGTCAATTACTAATAAATGTATCGTAGGTTTAAAATGAAAAAGAAGGTGCTAAATAATTTTTCATTGACCTTTGGTTGTTCTTTCTAATTTGGCCTGTTCAAAATAATAGTAGTTAAAGTTATTTTTGAAGAATTTAAAAGCGGTTTATAGCTTAGAATATTTATTTTTGCTTTAAAAGTAAGTACTCATATAATTTGAACAATTTTTCAACAAAAAACGATTTGTTTCGGTTTTAACCTATTAAAAGTTCGAAGAGCAAAACACAGCAGTTCGGATAACGGAAACTTATACGAAAGCTGCTTGAAGAAGGGAAAACCTACTTGGAAATTCAAGGTTATATTAGGATGGTCCCCTACAATGGTAGTCAATGCAATAAACTCAACAAAAGACCCGAAACGCGCGGTAGAAAAAGAAAAAAGACCGTCGTAGATGACAGGCGTATTGTCCAGATTAGCTAAGTTGAGCCTTCTGCGTCGCCGTTTCAAATCCAGAAGGCCTTAAGCCTGGATTGCAGTGCAGTGAACATTCGGAGGCGACTGTTAGAGACTAATTTGTACGCTTGAAGTCCACGAAAAGTTTCGCGGAACATATTAAAAAGCGTATCCAGTTTGTAAAAGACCACATAAACTGGCCAACGAAGTAATGGCGTAACATATTGTTTACTGATGAGAGCAAATTTGTCCTCTTTGGTGGTACTGGATCTCCACAATACGTCCGACGTCCACCCAATTCGGAATATGTTCCAAAGTATACGACGAAAACAGTTAAACATGGAGGGTCAAAAATTTTAGTATTTTAACATATTTCTTTGTTAACAGCGGAACTTTTCGTGGACTTCAAGCGTACAAATTAGTCTCTAACAGTCGCCTCCGAATGTTCACTGCACTGCAATCCAGGCTTAAGGCCTTCTGGATTTGAAACGGCGACGCAGAAGGCTCAACTTTGATCATCTGGACAATACGCCTGTCATCTACGACGGTCTTTTTTCTTTTTCTACCGCGCGTTTCGGGTCTTTTGTTGAGTTTATTGCATTGACTATCATTGTAGGGGACCATCCTAATATAACCTTGAATTTCCAAGTAGGTTTTCCCTTCTTCAAGCAGCTTTCGTATAAGTTTCCGTTATCCGAACTGCAGTGTTTTGCTCTTCGAACTTTTAATAGGTTAAAACCGAAACAAATCGTTTTTTGTTGAAAAATTGTTCAAATTATATGAGTACTTACTTTTAAAGCAAAAATAAATATTCTAAGCTATAAACCGCTTTTAAATTCTTCAAAAATAACTTAACTACTATTATTTTGAACAGGCCAAATTAGAAAGAACAACCAAAGGTCAATGAAAAATTATTTAGCACCTTCTTTTTCATTTAAACCTACGATACATTTATTAGTAATTGACCGTTACAAACTTTGACATCAAAGAAATTAAATTTTTAACCGTAAAAGCACAGTAAATATAAAAAATGTTATTTTGTTGCAGGCACTACTATTATTTTGAACACAACTGTACATAATTCTCAACTACAAATTTCAGTTCTAAAGAAATGTTTACAAAAAGTACTTTGGCAGGTTTTTGGATAGGTCATATATCTAATGTCGAATTAAGGTTATTTTTCGGCAGAAGACCCTCATTTTAAGCCAAAAATAAAAACACAAAACGAGCGAAAATAAATATAGAATAAAACCAAACGTTTATGTCACTTGAGATCGATCTTGTCGGCTCGGTTTAATTGGTTGCTTACTATTAACATTTAAAATTGTCGCATTATATAAAAAAACTGAACTTATATTTAATTTTATTTATTTTAGTACCTTTAATGTCAAGGCTCTGTCCAAGTGATACGTATAAGGTATACAAAAGAGGTGCTAATGTCCGTATCGATACAACCCTTTTAGGTTTTGATAATTCAACCTGGCAGCGTGGGAATCGGTCATATATTTTCAAAGGCCTAAGTATGTATTCTAGAAATAATAATAATAATAATATGTTAACATAATCTAAGAGTTACAAATTATATAAAATTAAATTAGAAGAAACAGCAACCATGATAGAAATTGACCATGATACCCATGAAGTTCTCGTAGAGCAGTTAAATAGTGAAGTAGGTGATATTGCTGGCATACCACCACCAATAGGAGCAGTTCGTGCACGCCTTAATGCTCCTGTAATGACCAATAACATTGACATGGACAAAATAAGTTTCGAAAGAAATAAATCTGGCATTTGGGGTTGGCGTAGCGAAAAAACAGAAAATGTAAATGGTTACAACTGCAAAGTATATGGTGCAAGTAATGTTGAGTTTATTACAAAAACCCGAATGGATCATCTAAATGAGGATCAAATTAGAGTAAAATTAATTTTTTTTTTCGTAATTTGAATGTGTAAAAACCTATATTTTCATAGAGTAAAACTTCACGAACGCCTCTTCATAGCTTTCTTGGCATAGCAGAAGACGAATATGTTTCTAGTCCAGATTTAGCATGCTATCGAGATAGGGTGTGTATAAATGAATAGAAATAACAACTGAATTTTATGACAAAAATCTCTTCAGGTACCATCGCCACATACAGAAACGACCGTGGAAAATGGCGGAGACGAAGAAACAGCAAGTACCAGTTCGGGTAGTAATACCCCAAAACAAGCAATAACACCTGAAGAGTACTTTTCTGAAATTGATTTGAACGGCAGAGACATTGGTAGACCAAAGAAAATAAGTACCAAGGTATTCTAGTAAATAGGGCTTTATAGCATGGTGTGGGAAAAGTTTTTTTTTAATGATCTATTAATATTACAGATTCAAAGATTTAAAGCGAACCTGTGGCTAAGTGAAGAGTATCCGATTCGGTTGCAAGAACAAGTTTTACCTATTTTAGATTTAATGTCTACAATGGCTAGTCCACATGTGTCCAAATTGAAAGACTTTATAACTATGCAACTGCCATCTGGTTTTCCAGTGAAAATTGAAATTCCATTGTTTCACGTACTGAATGCATGTATAACATTTGGAAATGTGTTTGCATTGACATCTCCAATAGAGAATGTTCAAACAATAAATGAAGATGATCGATTAACGTGTATTGTCGATGATCGTTGCTTCGATATTCCAGTTCATTATACAAATAGAGGTGAGTACTTCAAATGATCTGTACTTTTGTTTTGTATATATTTGTTTATATTATAGATACGGATGTAAGACGTCAATTAACAATAGACGAAGATGATCTTTTACAATATGCTATTGAGCAAAGCTTAGTAGACAATTCAGAAAAAGAGACTGATAAAGTGGATATATGGGAAGCTCTTCGTGGTCAGAGTGGGTCATCAACTTCTTCGTTAATGCAAGATGAAGAAGCTCAGTTGCAAAGGTATTTGAAGAGTTGTAGTTTAATTTTCTTATTGCGATTCTTGTTCCTTGGAAAAAATATTCAATGCAGTTTTATTATTATTAATTACCTTCAAGATAAACAACCAATTTGATTACAGCTGTGTTATTATTAATTTATTTCCATTTATTTCTTAAAATGGCAAATAACGCTTTCGTAAACATGAAAATTGATTGAATATCAAAATTAGGTTAAGTAATTGACTACATGGTCAACTATTAATTAACTATCTATTTTATTTTTTAAGAGCACTACAGGCATTTTATAAGCCGATTAAGTCGGGCTCTTGATCAGTATGAAAATATATGAGACTGCGTACACTAGAACGAAAAAGTTCGCCGACTTCTTAATCATTATAAGGATTTACGAGCGCGTACACACTACACAGATTACAATGATCGGTAGGGACTTGAATCTAACCATTCTTTTCTATAGGATTTTTTTGTGCTGATTCCGAAGCTGAAGTCAAAATTTCACTGGCATTTCACGTTTTTGAAATACTTGAATATTAACATCAAATTACATCACTGTTAAATTTGTTTTATAAAACTCCTTATGCAATATCAAAAGGCCATATTTTATCATCTTAAATGTATTTAATTTTGTTTACAAGTTTTTTCTACAACTCAGTAGCTACTCAATCGAAACTAATACTAACAAAGTTTTAAGTTTAAAATTAAAAATGATTAACTACTGAGTTTTAGAAATATCATGGCTTCTGATATCTCAAAATGTAAGCGGTTGACATGTTTGGGTAACGAAAACTTTACGGACATATTATGGAAAAATATATAAGTCAAGTCACGTAACAAGTTTGTACATGGCTGGCGACATCCTGTCAAGGTATAGGGTTGCAACGCTTTAAAGTTCATATTTTGAGTTTTTTCGACAACGCCACCCTGCTTATATTCTAAGTGTTAGAGGTGTAAAAAAAATTATGTCAGAGTTAAGTTAAATTTAAAAATTTGAATATTCAGAATTTTTAGAAATTTGACATTTTAGAAACTGAGGTAAATTTAGAAAAATGTCAAAAAGCTATATTCTTAACAAAAAGTGGTAGAAAAATATCGATAGATATTGTTATATATATATAATTTTAAAAAAATTACAGATTTGTCTAATTCACAATTTCACAAAAATGATTAAATCTAGGCTTTTTGATAAACCATTAAAAAGTTATAAAATTCCAAACTCAAAAACACAACCTTTTCCATGTATGTAAATGTTAATCATATGAGAAATAGGAATTTGCGATGCGGCAGTACCTACTTAATATTAAGGGCTGTGACTTTTACATAATTTTTTTTGTCATTTCCAACAATATTTTCGATATATAACTATGAAAACTAAAAAAAAATATGTTTTTCAGAAAATAAAATTTCGAATTTGTCTATCGATTTAAAAAAAATACAATTCTTTATAGAAGCGTTCTCGTACATACCATTGGGACAACATACATAGGCATATTTATAAGAATATTAGTCTGGGAGAAAAGCACTGACATTTGAAAGGGTACCAAGTTCTGAGATTTGTATTAAATTTTTGATTGACTGGGAGGTCATTCCGTAATTATCAAAAAGATAATAACAAAAACGATAAAATCCTAAACGTGATCGTCTTTGATTTGCTCTCCGTAACTTAATCGCTATCGTCTCGTTTGTCGTCATGAAATTGCATACTTTAGGGTACTCATTGAAATAACTAATTGTGTTGAGTTGAGAAAAATAAAGTGGCGTCTGCCCAAAATAATTTTAAAATTTGCAGTTGGAATTAACCAAGACAACAAAAAAAATGTTTTATTTTGGAATATAAACTGAAAGTCTATTTTTTTAACTTCTCCTCCATCGTAATGTTATTTTTGATTAAAACCTTGAAATATTTTTTTGAACAAAACCAACATTTGCCCTATAGCAAGTAAAAATGTGAATATCGGTTATAGACTTTTTTATTGTAGACAGTTTTGTTCATGGTTATTTAAATAAACAGTTTCTATAAATTGATATTATTCACAATAACGATTCATTTTGTTCACAAATTTAATCAGGACGATACCTATTTAGCTATCGTCAAATAATCGTTATTTTCACATCGTTTGTGACTACATCGTTAGTGAACAAAACCAACATTTGCCCTATAGCAAGTAAAAATGTGAATATCGGTTATAGACTTTTTTATTGTAGACAGTTTTGTTATGGTTATTTAAATAAACAGTTTCTATAAATTGATATTATTCACAATAACGATTCATTTTGTTCACAAATTTAATCAGGACGATACCTATTTAGCTATCGTCAAATAATCGTTATTTTCACATCGTTTGTGACTACATCGTTAGTGATAATTATTGAAGTTACGAAAATCAAACCATGCATCGTCGAAAAAATATCGTGTTTCGATAAACGAGATAAAGAATCAGTGCAACGTTTTGAAGTTATGAAGAGCACCGAGTTTGAAAACGTGAGTAGGAAAAACACTTTTAAGTTTGGAACACAGCTATAAAACATTCATAGATGGAGTATAAAAATACGCATAACTTCGTCAATTTTGCTTAATATTTTGACACAACATTCTTGAGTTAAAATAAAAATACAAAATTAAATACCTTAAAAATTTCCAAATTTCTACCATGTTTGCCAAATAATTTAGGAAAAAAGAAAATGTTTTGATTGCAACATTTTCGAAATGAAACTTTTATATAAAAGCAAATATTGTTCTGATTATTATCTATATTTAATAAGTCTAATATAAAACTAATTTAATCAAGAATCGCAATGTTATAATTTATTTCAATATAATATGTATGTTATGTATGCATGCAAATTAAAGCATTTAACAAAGTCTCTTGTTTCTTTACCACCAACACAAACATCCATTTCCACTTAAAAAGTAAATTAAAAACCAATTTCCATTCTCCACGTGACCTACAACAACAACAGCTTAAAAACAATTACGCTTATATGAAAAATATATTCAAGTAGAAGCTTACGTAGTACATTACATAATTTTTTTTTTCTTATTCAAATCATTTATATGTATCGCTAAACCCCTTGTATTTAATATCCCGCATTTAACCTTTTCCTCCCACGCGCAAAAAAATTTAGAGTTCTTCAAGAATCTATTTACCAAGGTCGTGGTAATAGTTCGCCCGTTTTCGAAGACGATGGTAGATTTAACTACATGGATCCCGACTTAGCAATGGCCCTACGTCTTAGTCAACAAGATCAGCATCAATATGAACTTGAATTACAAAAGGAACAGGAAATGATTGAACAGGCGCTGAAACTAAGTCTTGCAGAGAAATAATTTTTTCAACGCCAATATAATAAAAAAAAAAAAAATAATATACCTACTAATGTTTTATGTTAAAATATATTATTATGAGTCTTTTCCTAGGTTACACACTACTATATTCATTTTCTTATCTACAAATGGCAAAAAGTGTCATCACTCAAAATCTTATATAAAAAAGCGTAAAACTGTTATATGCATTTGTATTTATATACATACATTTTTGTGATATTTTCTAACTTTGAGATAAAATTTAGAGAACGTTTATCTATTACAAAAAAAATAACATCATTTCGAGAACTATTATAATAAATACTATACAGACTTCAAATTTTTTTAGGGCACACATTATTTTTCCTCATTTATTTTTTGTTAATATATTATTGCAAAGAATACAACAAACAAATTAACCAAATACCATTCAAGTTGTATATTGTAGTAAATATAATGGGTTACACAAACCCCGTATCGATAAAAAAAACTCGTCGAAAACAATATAAAACTAATGCAAGATTAAAAGGATGTTTGTAATCAGAATAAAATATATAGATAACATTTATAAAATGCCAAGAAAATATACAAATTAAATAAAAATATTTTTGTTAATTCGCATTGTATCCGAAAAAAACCAAAAAAAAAAACATTTGAAAAATACATGTACATTTTAGTAAAATTTCCTCTTATTTTATTTTTTTGTAAAAAAACTTATGTTTTTGTCGTATGATTTATAGTACAGAAAAGTTAGATAAGTTAAGTTTTGCGGAACGAAATGCAGGAAGACTGTTTTTGTTTAAATTTGAATGAAGGGTTTTATAAAAGCAACAATTATTTTTATTTTAAAGCGGAGTGATTGAATATACACTTAGGAGCAAAAAAACGGAATCAAATTAATTACACTGTGATAGTTCGATTTTGCAACAGAGCGGAGACACATCGATTCTAGTTAAGTCAGTGGTGGCAACCGTTTTAAAAACTTGGCTCAGATTTTCGAGACATTTCGAAAATAAAATCTTAGGTCAGGACTATTAAAATACTGGTAATTTCGAATAATTAAGTTTTTTTAAGCAGTTTATATATTCCTGTATATAGCTATATGTTTAACACTATTCCAACCTAGATTGTTATTTTTCGGTCGCTTACAAAGCATTTTTTAAACAAATACTTCACTTTTTCAGGTTTTTTTTTCATTTTTTGACTTTCAAAGCCTTTAATATAGATGCAATTTGAGTTTAACATTGATTCGGTTTATTTTATATTATTGGCATATAGTTCCAATAATAAACTGCAAATTTCAAAAAGTTCAGTAGTGAAAATCAGCCTACTAAGCTACTGAAATGTATCAAAACTTGAACTTAAGATTAAGTTAAGATAGTTTTTGGATTTTTTTAAATAAATTAAACAGTTTTTGGAAGAACAAAAAACGTTCTTATATACTTACAGCTGTGTTCAAAATAATAGTAGTGCCTGCAACAAAATAACATTTTTTATATTTACGGTGCTTCTACGGTTAAAAATTTAATTTCTTTGATGTCAAAGTTTGTAACGGTCAATAACTAATAAATGTATCGTAGTTTTAAAATGAAAAAGAAGGTGCCAAATAATTTGTCATTGACCTTTGGTTGTTCTTTCTAATTTGACCTGTTCAAAATAATAGTAGTTAAAGTTATTTTTGAAGAATTTAAAAGCGATTTATAACTTAGAATATTTATTTTTGGTTTAAAAGTAAGTACTCATATAATTTGAACAATTTTTCAACCAAAAACGATTTGTTTCGGTTTTAATCTATTTAAAGTTCGAAGAGCAAAACACTGCAGTTCGGATAACGGAAACTTATGCGAAAGCTGCTTGAAGAAGGGAAAACCTACTTGGAAATTCAAGGTTATATTAGGATGCTCCCATACAATGGTAGCCAATGCAATAAACTAAACGAAAGACCCGAAACGCGCGGTAGAAAAAGAAGAAAGACCGTCGTAGACGACAGGCGTATTGTCCAGATGAGCAAAGTTGAGCCTTCTGCATCGTCGTTTCAAATCCAGAAGGCTTTAAGCCTGGATTGCAGTGCAGTGAACATTCGGAGGCGACTGTTAGAGACTAATTTGTACGCTTGAAGTCCACGAAAAGTTCCGCGAAACATGTTAAAAAGCGTATCCAGGATGTAAAAGACCACATAAACTGACCAGCGAAATAATGGCGTAACATATTGTTTACTGATGAGAGCAAATTTGTTATCTTTGATGGTACTGGATCTCCACAATACGTCCGACGTCCACCCAATACGGAATATGTTCCAAAGTATACGACGAAAACAATTACACATGGAGGGTCGAAAATTTTAGTATTTTAACATATTTCTTTGTTAACAGCGGAACTTTTCGTGGACTTCAGGCGTACAAATTAGTCTCTAACAGTCGCCTCCGAATGTTCACTGCACTGCAATCCAGGCTTAAAGCCTTCTGGATTTGAAACGACGATGCAGAAGTCTCAACTTTGCTCATCTGACATCAAAGAAATTAAATTTTTAACCGTAGAAGCACCGTAAATATAAAAAATGTTATTTTGTTGCAGGCACTACTATTATTTTGAACACAACTGTACATCATGCCGGGATAAAAGCAGTCAAAATAACGTTTTTTGCCTTTTATAACTGTAATATTAAAAAAAGGAAGCCAAATAAATATTTATGGCTTCGGATTCGAGTTCAGCACCCTTTTCATTTTCAGAAAAGTATATTTTGGTTCTTGTGGCAAAAAAAAAGTTTAATTTTGCTTACCAGTGTTATTTAATACATTTCCGTAGCTTAATAGACTGATTTTCACTAGTGAACTTTTTCATGTTTGCAGTATTTTATTCATTTTTGGAAGTATATGCTATATAAATAATATAAAATATCCCGAATCAATGTTAAACTCAAATTGCATCCATATTAAAGGCTTTGAAAGTCAAAAAATAAAAAAAAAAACATGAAAAAATTGAAGTTTTTGTTTAAAAAATGCTCTGTAAGCGACCGAAACATAACAATCTAGGTTAGAATAGTGTTAAACATATAGCTATATACAGGAATAGCTTCTCTCTAAACTAAAAACTGCTTAAAAAAACTTAGCTATTCGAAATTATCAGTATTTTAATAGTCCCGACCTAAGATTTTATTTTCGAAATATCTCGAAAACCTGAGCCAAGTTTTTAAAATGGTTGCCACCACTGAATTCAGCACACTCGAATTAACTAGAATGTGTCTCCGCTCTGTTGCAAAAAAAAAGTTCTAAAAACTATCACTGTGTTATTTATATCAAAAACAAAAATTGCAATGGATAAAATTATGTTTCTTCAAGTCTCATGGTCTCATTTAAAAACCTTGAATTTTTTACTTTGAGTTGTTGGTAAAAACATAAAAATGCATACGACAGTATCATCGCTATCTGTCAATAAATTGTACTTCAATTTTATTTAAATGTTAAATTTTCTTGATACTCTCTGCTTCAATTTCAGTCTTTTTTTCCTTACATACTTCATTTATGTTGATTGGATCTATATAAAGTGCACGGGTTTTTAAGTTCCTAGCATTGATTTAAAGCTTTTCAATGGTACAATTAACATTCATGTATGTTAATTAAATCCTGACCAATTATCGTTTTTACAGAACGAAAAGTTTGATTCCATTTTTTTGCTCCTAAGTGTAATTCATTTGAACTTTTTAATTGGTTTTATAAAAACTAATAGTCCAAGAGGCGACCATCGGATTACTTAGCTCATCCCCTCAATTGCTCTACTACTTCTTAAACAATAGAGCTGCTCTAGGAAAATATAATGCACCAGAATTGCCTATCGGATTTTAGACCGGAGGGGTCTAAGCCGGACACTTCAGGTGCCGAAGGCTTGGCAGCCCTATTTATAGGTTCGCGTTTCTCATGCCTAAAATGGGTCGAACATCTTGGCAGCCCCGTTATATGTAAATTTTCCATCAATTACAATATTTATTCCCGATAGATTTGTCTCATATTTTTTGCACTTAAGCACGTCGTTGTTGGACATTTTCATACAAATAAAATAGATTTTGTAAAAAAAAATTGTATTGCAATAAAAAAAGTTCATTTTCAAGTGTCAGTGAATAATGTCGTCGATAGAATTATTTCTTGAAGAGAGCGAAAATGATGAAGAAATTCGATTTTAGCTTAGTTGATTTCTGTTTACCTAATTAAACATACTTACATTTTTTTTGGAATGACAATCAGCATGTTAAAAAACCAAGGCTAATTCAATTCGTTAAATACTAACGTGAATAATACTTAAATTCAATCCTAAGTGGGCTTGAGGTCTTGTTTATAAATTGTTTATTTTGACCTAAAATGTGGTCATAAATCAAATTTCTCAATTTTGCACCCCAGGATTGAACTTATGTCCCATAAGAGGTAGATTTTTAGTGAAATCTCTCTATAAATTGGTCAACCTAATTCGCGACACCATCAGTTGCAACTTGCAACACTAGTTTTTCTGCGATTTTTATAAAAAAAAGTGAATTTTTTAAGTACTTTTTTTTTTACTTAGGCCGTCTGTGAATTGCGTTAAATTGCTAAATCCGTGTTAAATTTTTGAAACTATTGAGGTTAATAAAAAAAATTGTTTAAAATTTGTTCTGCCTTTTTTCTGCCATGATACTCCTTTTTAATAGATAGATAGATTTAATAGATTTCGGCGGATTAGCTGCGGGTCAACTTCGGTTCAAGCATGAATGTGGCTATCACTACATATATGAACCTTGAACCAGTTGTAAACTTCAGCCTTTCTACCGATTTCAAAAGATAAAAGTTGCTGATCCACGGATTAAATATTTGTACAACTGGCCCCTAATGGGTCTTTTTTGTGTCTCCTTTTCTCTGATTGTGATTTTTGGCGGAAAACTTGAATGCTACGTAAATAAAAAATGTCAATTAAGTTATTTACATGCTATTTTTCTGAAATTAATTTCATTTATATTTTTTAATTAATTACTTTACCTGAATGTAAACACATGTATTCTTATGCCTTCTGATTTTTGATGTGTATATGTAGATGCTTATTTTTCCCACTAGTGTCGCATTTTGACTTTTCCAGTTGTCAATAACAAACTTTTTTTACTTTGTAAAAAGCTAAGGACGACTTCGTGTTCAACTCTCTTCTACAGAATAACAAAAAAAAATGTAAAATTCAAAAATATTCAAATTTAAGTCATTTTTATTCATAATAGTTTTTGTTTTCTTGTGTTCCCTTGTATTTTTTAAACGCCGTCTTTAAATTTGTGAAAAAACATCTTTATAATTTATAATCTCAAAGAAATCCGTCTTATCAATATTTTCTTCAAAACAGCTTTGACAATTGACACACTATTTTTGTTGAGATTATTCCTTAGAATAATTTTTATGCGTCTCTGAAAGAAGCAGATAGTTTTATCATTAGGTGTGTTTTTTTGTTTATCTATATAGATTTTGTGCAAAAAAACGACATCGGGATTTTTGAATTCCATGCAAACATTTGGCAACACTGTACATATATTTTGGCAGCTGTCTGTCAAAAATGTTGCTTTTGTTTTTTTTTTTTTATTTTAACTCCGAAGTGGGAAGGCCATTACATCCATGTTGGATGCAAAGAAAAATATTCATATCGCCATGGCATCCATTTTGGATTCAAAAAAAATTTTTTTTTCACAAAAACCAAAAATTATCTGTATATTCTTAGCTACATTTTAAGACCATAACCATTAACATTAGTTGCGTCGTTCTTGTATTATAAGCGTTTGAAGGTAGCCATATTGAATTTTTTTTCGATTTTTTAAAAATCAAATGTGGAAACTTTTTTATTTTTTTTTTTAATTTTTCGAAAAAACTTTGGTAATTTTATATACATATCTGTTGAACAATCTTATCAGGATCCATTTAAGACTTTTATCTGAAAAGTGCATTGCGTATATCTCGAGATATTAACATTTCAATGGAACCATGTCAAACAAATTTTTGATTATTTTTTTCTATGAGAGTTTTTTTCAAACCTCGTTTTCTCCGCTTTTTTTTTTTGTTAATATTTTCAGATATTTTTGTATGAACACAACAATAAACCTACCTTGGCAATACTGTTTTTTATCGAGAGAAAGTAAAATCTGGATAATTATCTGGATTTTTCAAAAATCTATACAGATAAAGTTTTTGTTGTTTTTAACACGTAAATTGTTTTGATTTCAAAAATCTCGATGTCGTTTTTTTGCACAAAATCTATATAGATAAACAAAAAAACACACCTATTGAATAATTACAAATAGAAGTGACACCGCAGATTACTCATGCGACCAGATGGCACCGGAAGATAGATGAACTGCATGTTTGCGCCTCAACTATCATGTATTTTCGAGTTGAGTCTTAACCTATAATTTTATTAAACCTTCATAAAGAAACTAATAATTATTATTATACATTTCAAAGAACTTATATTGATATAAGTTTTCGTATATTGAAAAGTCATATTAGTCTAGAGAACAAGGACGATGCCTTTTACTCCTACTGGCCTAGGTTCGAATACCGGTCAAAATTGAAATTGTTTTTTTTTGTGGAGATTTTTTTTGACAAATTTAATTAATTTTTATTCTAGTAATGTAAAAAAAAAAATAATCTCAATTTCCCGTCAGATTCGAACCTAGGCAGGTAAACTTACCAGACATTCACCTTATCCTCTAGGCTATCTCCACTTTTTGGAATGGGTAAACTTTTATCAATATGAATAAGCGGTTTAGTATTTGATTTTGGGTTGCTGGATTTGCTTTTGGATTGTTGGCTTTGCTTTTGGATTGTTGGATTTGCTTTTTTAATTCAACGCACGATACTAGAGCCGAGAATTTTACAGCGGAAGTTTCCCTGGGTGTGCACTTCTATTTGTAATTATTCAATGGTTTTATTCCTCTAATAAATGTTTTATTCCTAGAAATAAGCTATATCTAACTGTTGAAAAACTGTTTTTTTCTCTATCTGGGGAATAAGTACTAAATGACTGTTTAACTGACTATTGAAAAATTGGCCCTAAATTAATATGCTTTTTTTGCATTTTGGTACCAATAACCTCCTAATTACCTACTCTAGATACGATAAAAACTATATTACTATTCTGAAATATGTGCGTCAGGGTTAAAACCTTGCTCCGATCGGAGCAAATTTGCTCCACTTTTGAGGGAAAAAAATAATCTACTCCAACGCTCCGATTTTTCAGGATTTACTCCACTTTTTCCACAAAGAAAACTTGTTTCCTGAACTAACTTTGCTAACCATATTGGAATGTTTAAAATCGAAATTGTATTTATTTTAGAATTGCAAACACATTTTTGAACCACCACTTGCATTAATGAGGCTAATAAAACAATATAATTTGGTCCAAGGTGAATTTATCACAAAATAGTTCTTTTTCATGAATTGAATTGACTTTAATTTAAGACTAAAGCCAGAACTATAATTGGCGGATGGAGTCGGATGCTAATGTCAATTGTTGTTGTATTTCCATTAGTTTCCATCCGACGAGTGCGCTCGCAACCGCACTCGTCGGATGGAAACTTATGGAAATACAACAACAATTGACATTAGCATCCGACTCCATCCGCCAATTATAGTTCTGGCTTAATAATTATTTTTTATTAAAAAAAAGTTCCTAGATAATATTTTCTAAACTGGTTGTAAACTTTTGAAAAGCTTAATGTCATCAGCATAAATAAGATCAGACGAATTTTTAATGATCAAAACCAAGTCATTTTTAAATAAAATAAATAAAATTGGACTTGAATGGCTGCCCTGAGGGACGCCTGAATTGACAACAAATTGGTTCGAACATATATTACGAAATACTACGCACAAAAACCGATAAACCACGCACACCACTAATTTTTAAACAATTATTTACCATTTTCCGCGATGAAACACGAAGAAAATTTGTTATTTTTCAATTTATAATATTTTTAAATGACATTTTATAAATTAAAATAAAAACAAATTTCCTGTTTACTGCGATTGAAATATAAAAATTAAAGGCCGACCTGACAGATTGGTGCCCATTTTTGACAAACAAATTTTGACAACGTTCGGAATATATTACCTTATTATGTGTACTGTGGATTAATACTAACTAGCCGACCAAGCTCTAAAAATTGGAGTGCCAATTTCATTTATTTTTTTTTGTATTTGCAACAATTTTGAACAAAATTAGACCAAAATAGTTTCTTTATTTTTTATAGTATATTTGTTGTTGCTTCCACTTTTTGAAGATAAAATACACAGAAATTATTATACTCCCTTCAAGCAAGACAACGGAGTTCAGAAAAGACACTCCGACCGAGAAAAACGGGGTTGCACTCACACACTTGCAACTTTTTGTGTATGAACACAAAGTCGAAGGGGAAATCGTGGTGAAAAAACCAATACACATAAAATCGGCTCCGCGGTGCAAAAAAGTCCGATCTCAGTCCGAATCCGCTTCGCCTCAAGCGGAGCTGAGTCCGACTTCGGCTCAGAAACGGGTCCGAAGGCGGCTCAAATTAGTATGGAAATTATAATCACCGTGGAGCCGATTTTATATGTATTGTTTTTTTCACCACGATTTCTCCTTCGACTTTGTGTTCATACACAAAAAGTTGTAAGTGTGTGAGTGCAACACCGTTTTTCTCGGTCGGAGGTCGGACTGTCTTTTCTGAACTCCGTTTTCTTGCTTGAAGGGGTATTTTAAACCTGATTTAGATATAAACAAATATTATTATCATTTTACATTTTACAATCCTAACATTGATACTGTATCATATAAATATAATACAGTAAAATTGATTAGTAAAATAATTGTTTTTTCCGAGGGCTTTTTTGTTATTTTTTTTTCTTATGGAAACTACCCTTCAAGCAAGAAAACGGAGCTCAGCAAAGACACTCCGACCTAAGAACGCGAAAAACGGGGTTGCACTCACACACTTGCAACTTTTTGTGTATGAACACAAAGTCGAAGGAGAAATCGTGGTGAATAAACCAATGCATATAAAATCGGCTCCACGGTGATTATAATTTCCATACTAATTTGAGCCACCGTCGGACCCGTTTTGTATTCGAAGTCCGACTCAGCTCCGCCTGAGGCGGAGCGGATTCGGACCGAGGTCGGACCTAAGAATAAGAAGTACAGGAATGGGTGTTTGAAGAAGCCAGTGCGGCATTTTTTTCATTTTTACAAAGTAGCTTTAGTTAGACAAACACATGTGCATTGAACCAGGGACGGAGTGCAGTAAGCTGGTTGTTCTCAAGGCGCAATGTTTTATCTACTTGAAACTTTATATTTTTTATGAAACACGTTATTTATGGTTTTTTTTTTAAATAAAAAATATAGGCATTTAAGCATTAACTACATTGGCTTAAAAGTGGGGGCGACTTTCCATTTAGGGCGCAGTGGGTAAGTAAAAAGAACTTCAAAAATTTTTTTTTTTCTTCGCGGTCGTCATTTGCATGCATTTTGTATGAAAAAATGAACTTTAAAAAATTAAATAAAAATATAAATACACGTTTCCTAACTTTAAAATTGTTATTTTTATTACTTTTAGTCATTACCCAACTAGCACAATAGCTTCTATAAATTGAGATCTCACAGGTACTATTTTTTATACAGCTTGTATTGAGCTTGATTCAGAATTTAATTGCTTATAGAAGTTCGAACTTGTTTAACAACTTCTAATCTTCTTCTTCCTTTTTCTCGGCGCTGTTATGATCTCGATGTCGAGGGGATCATAACCTTCCCACGTTACTGCTTCACACTAGTGATCCGCCTGTGGGGTTCGCCGGGTTGACCTCAGAAATCGGCGGCAAGCCTCCCGGTTTTGTATTGTTCCGTTTCTAAGCCCAACTGAATGCTGGTGTTTTTGCATTTGCTTGTACCAGGAGTTTTTAGGCCTACCTTTCTTTTTATTTCGTGTTGGAACGTGTTGTTTAACAACTTCTTATAAGTTGTTTAAATACTGTTAAAGAAACTTAAACGAAAAAAGTTTGTTTTCGGAAAAGCCTGCTTAGTGAGTTTATAGGAGCTTTCTGCTTTTCAGCATAAGGTCTATTAGCTCGCTCAGTGAGCTATCTACTTTAAGGTTCTTCAGTGCATTTGTGATTGCTATGTTGCTGACGTTGTTGAACGCGCCTTCAATATCAAGAAATGCAACTAAGGTGAACTCTTTATGATGGAGGGAATATTCAATAGTGCGCACTACAGTATGTAGTGCTGTTTCAACCGATTTCCCTTTACAATAAGCGTGTTGTGCTGTAGATATAAGATTGGGATCTATGACATTACGCAAGTGGATATCAATCATTCGTTCTAAGGTTTTAAGAAGGAATGATGATAGGCTGATAGGTCGGAGGTCTTTCGGATTGACATGAGAGAATTTGCCTGCTTTGGGTATGAATACAACTTTAACTTCTCTCCATAGGGCAGGGATGTGTTTCAATTTTACACATCCATTCAGAATTATCTCTAAGATGGGAATTAGAATATCTGATGCCATTTGAAGTTCGGCTGGTATTATACCATCCGGTCCAGCGGATTTGTATGGTTTGAAGGCGTTGATGGCCCACTTTAGCTTCTCTCTTGTAATCAGACCAAGATTGTTTTTTGAATTTGTGTCTGGCCCTGATGGGTCGACTCTGTTTATAATGTTTGAGCTACTTGGAAAATGAGTATCTAGTAGCAAATAGAGTGATTCTTCACAGGAGTTGGTCCAGGCCCCGTTATTTGTTTTCAAGGCACTGGGCATTAAAGGGTTTGTTGAGAGAATTTTTCTTAATCTAGAGGCTTCTGAAGAGTCTTCTATTTTTTCACAGAAATTTCTCCAAGAAGATGTTTTACATTTTCTTAGCTGTTTTTTGTAGACTTTCAGGGATTCTTTGTATAGGTCCCAGTCTGAAACATCTCTAGTGGATTTGGCGAGATTGAAGAGTTTTCTACAAGCTTTTCTGTGCGGTTCTAGCCCTGAGTTCCACCAGTGTGGCTTCTGCTTTCCTCTTACTTGTATGAGTGGGCAGGAGTTATTCATTGATAGGTTGAGGGCAGAAGTGAGATCATTGACTTTGTTGTCGAGATCGATTGTATTTGAGGGATAACTTAGAAGTTCAGGTTTAAGTAAGCTTGTCAGAGTTTCCCTGTATTTTTGCCAGTTAGTTTTGCGATAGTTTCGGAATGCTAACTGTTTAGTAGTCACATCGTTAAGACTAAATTGGATGTATCTATGATCAGAGAACGAGTGTTCTTCAGATACTTTCCAATTTAAGATCCTTTGATGAATCGAATCGGAGACAAGAGTAATGTCTAGTACTTCTTGTCGGTTTCTGGTAACGAATGTTGGTTCATTGCCAGTATTACTTACTATCAGGTTAGTACTCAAAATAAAATCAAAAAGTGACTCACCTCTATCATTTATGTCGGTACTTCCCCAGACCGTGTGATGGGCGTTTGCATCGCAACCAATTATGAGGCAGATCTTTTGTCTTTCAGCATCGGCTACAAGTCTCCGTAGTTTTTCGCCAGGGAGAGGGCCGAGTTGGTCATGGCCGAGATATGCCGACGCAATCCAGAATGTTCCTTGGTCAGTTTGCAGTCTGACCGCGGTTACATCTCGATCGCTGTAATTAGGGAGTAAATATACATTAGTATTACTTCTTGCTAATATGCATGATCTGGGGTCACCTTTGTCCGATGCATATAGCAAGTTGTACCCAGGAGTCCTGAGTCCCTAAACCATGGACTTGCAGATCCATGGTTCCTGGACCAGCACCACGTCTTCCCCATTCTTGTGGATTCGGAGAAGAAGGGAGGCCGAAGCCTGCTTGGAGTGGTGAAGGTTAATCTGAACTAACTGGAGCATGAATGCTACTGTTAGTCAGATCAGCCCCCCCCACCGTAAGGTCGAGGTCTTCGGATTCTGACTCAGAAGATGAACGTAGGAGTTCATCTTCACTGAGTAGAATCCTGTTGAGATATTCCTCTGTTTCCATCTCAACATCGGAACTATCTGGTATTGGAGCCATTATGGCTGGCGTTTTAGAGCCCGAGGGGACCTCCTCCTTGGTGCCATCCCGCGTCCTCAACAACTGCAGGCTCACCCGGGTTCTCCATCATGAGAGTCCAGTAGGAGATCTGCAGTTTGTTTGAGACCATCGTCCAACGGTCAAAAGAGATCATGCCATCGACATTACTTCTATCGATAACTGCGAGGATAGACTTGTCCTTAAGAACGTCACTAAAGGACAGGTCTTTCCTAGTGTGAGTGCTGGAATTATGCACTTTTTGTCTTTTAGATTCCGAGACGGAATCCTCAACAGACCTTTGTCGCTTTGACGTTAAGTCGCTGCTGGTCAATCTTTTGCTGAGAATAGCTTTTGCCCATTCTAACTTGCTGGATTGCTCTGGGGACCGTTCGGCTATAGGTATCAAACTTAATGCTCTATAGATCCCCTTTGCGTTCCTTATGTCATTACGGGACGCTCTTTTGCTTTCCTCTCCAGCGGAGGTGGAACTATGAGAGACAGCTACACTGCCGCTGGGGATTTGAGCACTTTTAGGGTCAGGAAGAGGTCTGCCTTGACTAGAGGTGAGACTGTAAGAGACAGACGTTTTACTGGTCAAAACATCCCCTTCCGGACCCACAGAGTTAACTATTCCTGAGTTTGGAGTAGCAATTCTGTTACTGTGTTCCTCGGCGGAAGCATGACTGTAAGAGACAGCCTTACTTCCGTCAGGGAGTGGAGTAACCAACGTGTTCTGAAGGGGTTTGCTTTGACTGAGGGTGGATTCGTAAGAGACGGTCCGTTTTTCAGTCATAGCATCCCCTTCAGGGCCCGTAGAATTATCTACATTAGTGCTTGGGGTGTCAGTAGTACTGTAAGAGACAGCCGTACTTTCACTGGTGGGAGCTACCAAGGTAGCAGGGTTTGTATTGGTGGTTGTTCGCCGGCTTCCAGTTTTGCACTTTGCAGTCTTTCTGGATGCTGAGGTCAACTCACCTTTACCTTTCTTTTTGTCAGCGTTTTTCTTTATTTCCGCCGAGCTAACTTTTGTCACTGGCGACTTAGCCTCTTTCGAGGCCAAGCCCTCGCCGGCAGTCGCGACACCTGCCGACACTTGCACGTATATCCCCGTTCGAATTTTAATATCTTCGTTAGCTTTTTCCATGTTTTTATTTGTCAAGTTTTCTAACATTGAGGTTATTTTTGAGTTATGTTTGTGGTGAGATCCTGCAACTGGATTGCTGGAGGATCCCACGATAAGCACCCCCACCACGACAAGGTCAACTCATAGGGGGTGTATCCATATATTATATCCTCTAAGAATTTTCTGCATAACGTAGGGTGTCCATTTGGAACCTTACTAAAAAGAGAACATTTTATTTTTGAACCTTTAAAAAAAAGAGGACTTGGAAGAAAAAATAAGAGAACAAAAAAGAGAGCAATTGATTAAAAAACAAAAACAACAATCACCGTTACAGTAGGTATAGAGGAAACAGAGGATCAGCTGAGGATCAGCTGATCAAACAGTACTTTCTTTTAAAAAGTTTGTTTTTCAAAGCAAAACGCCTCCATCTCCTCAGTTATTGCAAATCTTTTGTATGGATGTTTACCATCTCCCAGAGATGGACATGAGATTTTTTTAGATTTTTGACATAAGTTATAGAATATCCAAACAAAAGATAGAAACAAAAAAATTAGCCTATTAGCATTAATTCCAAGATCGTAACAGAATGTTTTTTAGTGAATATCCCAAAATTTCCCTTTTCTCAAAAAATACCATTTTGTCATAGATATGAATGCTTTTTGCATTGCATTGTTTTGATTCTTAATGATAATGGATATAAAAACCTTCATGCTAAACTTGGTTCCTCTACCATAACTTTTAAAGGTTTTTCGGTAGTAAGTTTGCAACTGTTATAATAATATGGGTCGACAGATGAAAAACAGGTATAACTTTTTTTAGAGACGTCAGATTGTTTTGATTTTAGATTTTTTCGTATCAGAATTAAAAAATACCTCGAAGTCATGTATCATATGTGTATATAGTACCATTGTCTATTATTGTTAATTTTGAAAATCTCCATTTCGCACTTTGACCTTGAAAATCGCGACTTGCGGACATGAGATTTTTCTAGACTTTTGAGATATGTTAGAGAATGCCAACACGAAGGTATTGAGCAAAAAAATTTCTATTAGCATTCATTCCGAGGTGAAACTTTTATTTGACTGGATTATTTGAAATACACAAAAATGTAGTTTAAAGAAAAAGAGAACAATCAAAGATCCGTACAGTAAAAGAAAATATAAAATAAATCGAAACTAAAAAAAAAACAACGTTCTCTTTTAAAGAGATACAACGGACAGATGGGCATCTACATACCTACATGGTGAATGGGCAAAATTGAAACAAATTTTAAAGTGGAAGACGGAATTGTTACATTTTGGAAAAACTATTCAGGCCAGTGTTGCCGGAGAGAAATATTAGAAGGTAGTACGGCAGAAAAAAAGGGGAGTATTTTGAACAAAATAGGAGTACAGCCATTTTTTTGTCTTGAAATTTTTTTTAGTTTTATTTTAAAAAAAATATATTAAGTTAAACATAAAAAACAAAACATAAATAAATAAATTATCCCAACGGTCGGCTCAGAAGTTTTTTCTAAATCGCCAGCTTAACTGAAGCCACCTGTGCGATAATATAAGACAATTTTCAACTATGTCTCCTCCTCTGTGCCACGTAGTTCTATGTTATATGTTCTTTCTTAGTGTCTATCTGTCTCTTTCTTGTGTCATTGTCTTGTGTTGTCTCAGCCAAATGGTCTCAGTTGCCCGTGCTGTTAAATGTCTGTACTTCGTACATTTATGTGCGTTGTACATTGTATATAGTATAGTATAGTATAGTATAAATAAATTATTAATATAAAATAACAGAAGTAATAAAATATCTGTCTTATGGTAGATAGCTTAATTTATAGTAATATTATTTTTTTAGAATAAAAATTAGGAACTTAGATATTGTAATCACAAGATACGTATTAAATACATTAAATAGAAGTGGTTTTGCAAAAATCAAGGTATTTTGATTATATGGTAAGTATGAAATGATATGAGAAAAAAACAAATATTATTTTTTATACGCTTTTAAAAGTTGTTTTGAAGGATTCCATTTGTGGCAATCAACTCTATTTAACAATTCCTTGCAACTCATAATTGCATTTATTGTATTTACTTCCAATCTGTTTCGTTTTTTATCTTTGATGATAAAGAGTTGGGAAAAAACTCGTTCTGCCGCTGCGCTGCTGTGCGGAAGACTTAATAAAGCACTAACAAAATCCTTTGTCAAAGGGAAAAGTGTTTCATTAAGAGCATTTAAAAAAAAAATATTTCTGACCAAAATTCTTCTATTTCTAATGAATTCGAAACCATAGTTTGGCTAAGTAGTGTTCGCCATTCCATGTCGAGGTTTTCAATTTCATTTTCGCTAATCAAATCGGGAATGGAAGAAATTATTGAAGTTGCACTTTCTGCTAAATTTAAAGGGTCAATGCCTTGAATATGTTTCAGAATTTCGTCATCAAAATCGATTCGCTGTGAAGTTTGAGCACACAGGGTCTTATAATATTCTCGGCCAACACCTTTAAACTCAATTATTTCATTTATTTCAATTTTGTTTGTTTTGATAAAAAGTTCAGCTTTAGCCCCAACGTACACAGAGTTAATATTTTTTAAATTAATGTCAGAAAAATTCGGATTAGAGAGAAACTCGTCGCTTAACACATCCGATTTGATAAAATTTTGTAAAATAGTTTTATAGAACGTTTTTACGTATGGCAAAAATTTATGAATCCGGACGGACTAAGATTGAAATTCTAAGTTTAGCTGCATAGTCAACTGGAGAACATAGGATAGAAATAATAAATACAATTTTGTGGTATCATTTAGTGCTTCTTGAATCTTGTGAACAAGATCTAGATTGTTGTCAGAAGATTCAAAAGAATTCTCCAAAAAATAATGTAATAATGCAGGCCACTGTTCTAGCGTTCTTGCCACAACCTGTTTAAGAGCTAACCACCTAGTAAAAATTCCCTTTGAAGGTAAAAGTGCTGCCAAATTTGCTTTAAATTTTAAGTAAATTAAATTTATTTAGGCTGACATTACACTTTGCTACAAGTGTAAAATATTGTATGTCATTAAAAAAAATAGGAGTACGAATATGAAAGGAGGAGTACGGGAGTACGGAGGTGCTGAAAGTAGCACAATGGGAGTACTTTCAGCAACACTGATTCAGGCAAATAAAAAAGAGACTAAAAAGAGGACATTTGAAATATAGAGAACAAAAAAAGAATTTTATGAAAAAAGAGAGTGTAAAAAAGATCAGCGTAGAAAAAGAGAACATGTCCTCTTTAAAAGAGATGCTCTGGAAACCCTATGCATAAGGTTCAAACATAAAATAAACTACCGATCCCAGCGGTGGTGACGCAAAACAGAAAATTCTACTTCATGAGAGTACTATAAGAATATATATACAATGATACTAGGATGGCCGAGTGGGTTGAGTGGCGGACTGCCACCAAGTAGGTACGAAGTTCGATTCCTGGGTGTGGTAAAAAAAATTATATACTTTTAAAATTATTATCAATAGATATACTTAAAACTAATGGAATAATATATATAATTTCAGGTCAAAAGATAAAATTCATGTTTAAAAATAAAATAAAAACCAGTTAAAAAAGAATTCTTTTTTGTTTTTGTAGTTGTTTTTTTTTTTTTTAATTTCGATAAGACATGTATTAAAGAGCTATACAAGCTTTTCCGAAGCTATCTGTCAAATCTCAAAGCTTCGGTAGAGCTACGGTAAAGCTTCGTTTAAACTTCTTATAGAGGGTCAAACTTGTATAACGTTCTCCTTTTTCCATGCCCAACAACCTTACTAAAGTTTAAAAGAATGTAGCTTTTGTAATACCTTAACCGAAGCTGAAATGTTAGTTGGGTTGTTTGTAAGATTTTCATTTTGACAGCTGTGGATTGAAAAAATCCAAGAAAAAGGACACTTTTATTTTGACAAATTTTATAATTTTTATGACTTAATTCTACCAGAAAACGATTCTAAATTATTCTACGATAATCTATTTATATGAAGGGTATTCACGTAACGAGATAATTTTCTACTTTGCGGAAAAATAGAAAATTCCGCAAAAGGTTTAAATGAACACCCCAGCAGAAAATAATTGCGTAAACAAGGGAAACAAACAGCTGTTTGTTAAACGTCAAATTGAACTTATAAAATGTGTTCAATTAAAAAAATAAAGTCAAGCTAATTTTGCAAATACTATGCAACAATAAAAAAAATGTAATTTGCTCAAATAAAATAATATTCTCTTTTCAATATTAACATATTTTATTCGTGGTTATCTGAATAATAAGACATAAATCGCGTTCGAAAAGATATTCCAGATACGGGTATCCCAAACAGCCTATCCGATAGGTGATGGAAATCACCCAAAGTTTATCAGATTTGCTTCAAATTTGTGAGATAAATTTCAATGATTTGCGGAATATTTTTCCCATACAAATTTTGACAGCTCATTTCTACCGATAGAAAATTCTACGGTTTCTATGGGTTTTCCGCGTTTACGTGAATACCACTATGAATAAATTCAATTTACATACATTTATGTTGCAAATAAAGTGTATTCACATGTGAAAGGAAAGGGTCTCTGAATGGTTATAAAAATAGCTTTTGCACAATTTTAAACACCAATACATTATTGTTTTTATTAGGTGTGTTTTTTTGTTTATCTATATAGATTTTGTGCAAAAAAACGACATCGGGATTTTTGAAATCAATGCAAACATTTGGCAACACTGTACATACATTTTGGCAGCTGTCTGCCAAAAATGTTGTTTTTGTTTTTTTTTTTATTTTAACTCCGAAGTGGGAAGGCCATTAAATCCATGTTGGATGTAAACAAAAATTTTCATATGGCCGTGGCATCCATGTTGGATTCATAAAAATTTTTTTTTCACAAAAAACCAAAAATTATCTGTATATTCTTAGCTTCATTTTAAGACCATGACCATCAACATTGGTTACGTCGTTCTTGTATTATAAGCGTTTGAAGGTAGCCATATTGAAATTTTTTTCGAATTTTTAAAAATAAAACGTGGAAGCTTTTTTATTTTTATTTGTAATTTTTCGAAAAAACTTTGGTAATTTTATGTATATATTTGTTAAACAATCTTATCAGGAACCATTTAAGACTTTTATCTGGAAAGTGCATTGCGTATATACCGAAATATTAACATTTCAATGCAACCATGTCAAAAAAATTTTTGATAATTTTTTTCTATGAGAGCTTTTTTCAAACCTCATTTTCTCCGCTTTTTTTTTTGTTAAGATTTTTGATATAAAACAACAAATAAAGCACCTTTACAATACTCTGTTTTTATCGAGAGAAAGTAAAATCTGGATAATTATCTGGATTTTTCAAAAATCTATACAGATAAAGTTTTTGTTGTTTTTAACACGTAAATTGTTTTGATTTCAAAAATCTCGATGTCGTTTTTTTGCACAAAATCTATATAGAGAAACAAAAAAACACACCTATTGTTTCATTTGCTTTTTATAAACTAAAACTTATTTTCTCACTATTTAATTCTATAAAAGTTTTTGCAATTGTGTTAAAGAATGTTTTTAAAGGGTTTTTGTATTTGAATTACACTTTGGTTTTAATTCTATCACACACCAGAATGGCTCGAGTGACAGCGTTGGATTTATTTTTGACATACAATTTTATATACAAAGGACTCGTTTGCTTGAGAGGTCCCTTCAAGCAAGAAAACGGAGGTCAGAAAAGACACTCCGACCAAGAAAAACGGGGTTGCACTCACACACTTGCAACTTTTTGTGTATGAACACAAAGTCGAAGGAGAAATCGTGGTGAAAAAACAAATACATATAAAATCGGCTCCGCAGTGATTATAATTTCCATACTAATTTGAGCCGCCTCGGACCCGTTTCTGAGCCGAAGTCGGACTCAGGTCCGCCTGAGGCGGAGCGGATTCGGACCGAGGTCGGACTCGTTTGCTTGAAGAGGTAGGTACATTGAACGTCATATCGAACAAAATCTACACCATTTTGAGGTTTCCAATCTAAGTGGTAGATGGCGTGGAACGATATTTCCCAAGTCCCAATCCATCTTCGTAGGTTCTTGTCTTAGCTTCCTGAAGTTTCCATTTCCAGAAGGGAGAGGGCGTTATTTACCTATAGCACTTCCAGTTGGAATGGTATTCATTGTATATATATTCTTATAGTACTCTGGTATTTTTGGTATTCAGTTTTCCAATACGTTCAGATATTTAAGGTGCGTTCAGATGTTGACCTTCACAGAAGTAGGTAGTGTATCCAGCAGGGGCGTACACACCATTGGAGCAAGCGGGGCGGTGCCCGGGGCCCTCAACCGACGATAGGGCCCCAACTGGAGACAATGGAATGAAGGAAGGTAACGAAGCAGAAATATAAGATATTTGACATAAATTCCTTTGGACAGAAGAGAGACAAATTATTTTCTTCAGTTTAATTCATAATGAATGGTAGCTAGCCACATAATAGGTGTGTTTTTTATTACAACCGGTCTTAACTAGACAAAAAAAACGCAGTCTGGGCTAAGCAATTTACATGTTAAATACAACAACACCTTAGCCCCTTGGGCTTAGTTGTTTAGCCCGGAGATTTCTCTGGGCTTAACTTTTTGAAGAGTTTTAAATCTGTGCTACCAAACTATTTTTTTCATAAATTGTTTAGAATTTGTTTAAAAACGTGAAAACTCACGTTTGGAAAGACAAAATGTATTAAAATAGTTTTGCTAGCATACATTTTTGTATCTCTTTGTAAAACATACATGCAAAATACAAGAAAATGACGAAAGCGAAAAATATGACAACTCTAAATTTTTGTTGTGTCTGCTGTTTTCGGAACATTCAATATACAGTGCTGCCAAGATTTCAGGTTAAGCCCCGAGGCGTTTTTTTTGTCCAGTTAAGACCGGTGGTAATAAAAAACACACCTAATATTTCATAAAAAAAAAATAAAACCACAAGGGCCCCAAGAAAATAAATTGCATTTTTTAAAGAAAAATTAAATACCTATTATATTAGGGTTCCATTAAAGCTTAGCGTCATAAAGTATGACGTTGACGTACTTTTTTATTTGTTTTTTTTTTTTTTTTATTTTTTTATATATATCAAAGGGGCCTCCAAATATCAAAGTGGCTCCAAAATTTAGTCTTGCTCCGGGGCCCCAGCAACTCAAGGTACGCCTCTGGTATCCAAACATTTATCTTAAAAGTAGTCCAGTATCATTAATGGACAAAGCCTTATTTCAGAGGTATTTCTGATACATAAATTAAGGTTTTGTGCTGGCTTCTTACAGCTTCTTACAGGATATAATATATGGAGTGCTTGTTCCTATACCTAATACATTGTAACGCCATATGCATGGATAGGGGTCGCTGCCTTCGTTTTTCAATGAGAGTCCGGTTCCGCAGCTGTAAATAAACACGCTTGTTGATGACAGCCATCAAATGAAAATAAAATGGAGGCATGCACTCATCGAAAAACTTCAAGAAACTACAGGCCTCTATAAAAGCTTCAAGGAACTAACAGCACAACCCAACTAACATTTCAGCTTGGATTAAGGTATAACAAAAGCTACATTTCAGCTTCTTTTAAACTTTAGTGAGGTTGTTGGCATGGAAAAAGGAGAACGTTATACAAGTTTGACCCTCTATAAGAAGTTTAAACGAAGCTTTACCGAAGCTTTGAGATTTGACAGATAGCTTCGGAAGAGCTTGTAGCTCTTTAATACATGTCTTATCGAAATTTAAAAAAAAAAAACAACTACAAAAACAAAAAAGAATTCTTTTTCAACTGGTTTTTATTTTATTTTTAATCATAGCATATTCAATAATGAAATCAAAAACTTAATCAGTTCAAATAGCAGAAATGTCAAAAAAATGTCTGAGCTAAATTATTCAATGCCAAAACCAAAAAGTGTCCGAGCTAGATTATTCAATATCAAAACCAAAAATCTAGTACTAAACTTGGCAATTTCTGTAAAGCTCCTATAAACTCACTAAGCAGGCTTTTCCGAAAACAAACTTTTTTCGTTTAAGTTTCTTTAACAGTATTTAAACAACTTATTAAACAAGTTCGAACTTCTATAAGCAATTAAATTCTGAAGCAAGCTCAATACAAGCTGTATAAAAAGTAGTACCTGTGAGATCTCAATTTATAGAAGCTATTGTGCTGAGTGGAAGCACTCCATATATTATATCCTCTAAGGCTGGCTTGGAAAATGCATTAAGACCGGTATTCATAACAAAATCTGCTATTACACGGCGACCAAGAGTCTTGACTCTTTTCGAAAATCAATTAGTGCAAAAGGGTTGCAGAGTGTTTTTTCTCCTTTGCACTCATTTACATCCGAAAAGAGTCACGACTTGTGGGTCGTTTTGTCTGCTTCTACAAGAAGACGCAAGGCGCAGATATTAGGTGTGTTTTTTTGTTTATCTATATAGATTTTGTGCAAAAAAACGACATCGGGATTTTTGAATTCCATGCAAACATTTGGCAACACTGTACATATATTTTGGCAGCTGTCTGTCAAAAATGTTGCTTTTGTTTTTTTTTTATTTTAACTCCGAAGTGGGAAGGCCATTACATCCATGTTGGATGCAAAGAAAAATTTTCATATCGCCATGGCATCCATTTTGGATTCAAAAAAAAATTTTTTTTCACAAAAAACCAAAAATTATCTGTATATTCTTAGCTACATTTTAAGACCATGACCATTAACATTAGTTGCGTCGTTCTTGTATTATAAGCGTTTGAAGGTAGCCATATTGAATTTTTTTTCGATTTTTTAAAAATCAAATGTGGAAACTTTTTTATTTTTTTTTTAATTTTTCGAAAAAACTTTGGTAATTTTATATACATATCTGTTGAACAATCTTATCAGGATCCATTTAAGACTTTTATCTGAAAAGTGCATTGCGTATATCTCGAGATATTAACATTTCAATGGAACCATGTCAAACAAATTTTTGATTATTTTTTTCTATGAGAGTTTTTTTCAAACCTCGTTTTCTCCGCTTTTTTTTTTGTTAATATTTTCAGATATTTTTGTATGAACACAACAATAAACCTACCTTGGCAATACTGTTTTTTATCGAGAGAAAGTAAAATCTGGATAATTATCTGGATTTTTCAAAAATCTATACAGATAAAGTTTTTGTTGTTTTTAACACGTAAATTGTTTTGATTTCAAACATCTCGATGTCGTTTTTTTGCACAAAATCTATATAGATAAACAAAAAAACACACCTATTATCTTCGAATTTCCTTTTGATTTTCCCTTCGGTGCATCGGGCGCTTCTACACGTAGTATTTTTTATAATTTGACAGCTTTTTTTTTTGTTTTATTTTGTTCTCGTTTTCGTATGTATTTTTATTCCAAAATAAGCACCAAAATATTCAAAAAACAACTCCGTCGAGCTGTAAAGTGAATTTATTCATATAAATAGATTCCCGACAAACAATTTTGGTTCTATAAAGCTTTACAGATGAAATTTTAGCTTCTGTAAAGTATTATAGAAGCAAAATTGTAAGTAGGGTTATCGTATAATAATTTTGAATTGGTGGAATTGAGTCATAAAAATAATAAAATATTTTCAAACCAGGGCCCCTGTTCTGTAACTTTATCACTGGCGATAAACGTTTTTCAACGTCTCTAAAATCCACTTTCTTCAATAAATAAAGCAAAATTTATTTCAAATTCAGAATTTATGAATTAAGAAATTATGATCTGGAACAAAATTTCTTTTATTTTGATGAGGTTTAATGGATTTTAAGGTCATTAAAATATTTTATCGCCAGTGATAAAAGTTACAGAACATGGGCACAGAACTGTCAAATTGAAAATCTCACAAACAGGGGTGTATTTATTTTTGTTTGCAACCGCCGCCGCCGCTGGGCGCCGTTATGTGAAATTATTCTTTCCATTTGTTTAGAATGGCTTTTACGTTTCTATACGAACAACATTTAAAAAAAAACAGTTCATTTAAAAAGGATGTAAAGAAAGATAAAATAGGTAATGATAACTGACAATGATTCTGTGATAACAAATAATTTAAATAAAAGACTGAATTTGGTTTCTTTTTTTATTTTTTAGACTCCGATCAGGTGAGTAGTTTTGTTGATAACAATGAAGTTTTCAAAAGTACAACAAGTCGGAGCCGGAGTCGTAACTGGAATAGCTGTCAAAATATTCAATGTACGCAAATGCAAATGTACGAACACAACACGACGCAACTGGAATCGGAGGAGCAGCCGGAGTTGGAAGAGTTGACCAACTTTTAACTTTTACGAACGACACATGTGACGTTTTCATTTTTGACGTGAATTATATTTTTTTTAATAGTTTTTTAATAAAAAAGTGGATAAATATGCAAATGAGAAATAAAAGTGAACAAAAAAATATTTTCTGAGAAATTTGATGTGGTTGTAAACTACATATGTATATACTATATATGTAAACTACATGGCTACAAGGCGACATGGCGACAAGGCGACATTTCGAAATGACGACAAGGCGACATGACGACAAGGCGACAAGGCGACAAGGCGACATGGCGACAAGCCGACATGGCGACGTGGCGACAAGGCGACATGGTGACAAGGCGACAAGGCGACATGGCGACAAGGCGATAAAGCGACATGGCGACAAAGCGACAAGGCGATAAGGCGACAAAGCGACAAGGCCACATGGCGAAATGGCGACAAAGCTACAGCCGACATGGCGACAAGGCGACATGGCGACATGACGAAACAGAAAACGATAATAGGTGTGTTTTTTATTACCACCGGTCTTAACTGGACAAAAAAAACGCCTCGGGGCTTAACCTGAAATCTTGGCAGCACTGTATATTGAATGTTCCGAAAACAGCAGACACAACAAAAATTTAGAGTTGTCATATTTTTCGTTTTCGTCATTTTCTTGTATTTTTCATGTATGTTTTACAAAGAGATACAAAAATGTATGCTAGCAAAACTATTTTAATACAATTTGTCCTTCCAAACGTGAGTTTTCACGTTTTTTAACAAATTCTAAACAATTAATGAAAAAATTAGTTTGGTAGCACAGATTTAAAACTCTTCAAAAAGTTAAGCCCAGAGAAATCTCCGGGCTAAACAACTAAGCCCAAGGGGCTAAGGTGTTGTTGTATTTAACATGTAAATTGCTTAGCCCAGACTGCGTTTTTTTTGTCCAGTTAAGACCGGTTGTAATAAAAAACACACCTAATATGTACAAGCAGAAAAAGCAAAAAACATAAACAACAACTCACCAACTATACAATACATAAGGGATAATCTCATTGCAAATAAGAACAAATTGAAACTGTTATGGGTACCTGGCCATACAGGTATTAAAGGCAACGAATTTGCAGATGTAATTGCAAAACAAGCGGCTAGAGAACCTCTTTTAATGTCTTATGTGCCAAATAAAACTGATATAACCAAAATGGTGAGAAATCATCGAATGGTGAGAAACAAATCGAATGGAGTAATTACCAACACCACTACTCAAATATAAATCCAGAAGGCCAATCGATTTTATATCCAACAAACTGTTCAACAGTCATGATTCGGTGTTTTCTAAGACTCCGAATGGGCCACTCAAACATCACCCACAGTCACCTGCTAGAACGAAAAGATTCACCAAGATGTCACATTTGCAGCCGAGAAGTATTAACCATCCCCCATCTATTATATGATTGCAATTCAACGAAAAGTATTCTTTATAAATTTATCAAAAATAGATCTTTACTAGACATATTAAAATATCCATCAGAAGAAAATATAAGATTGATATACAAAATTCTAAAATCTTTAAAAATAGATAAACTTATTTAATGTTAACCTACTAAATCCATTTTTCTTTTAATTTAAGCTGATAGTCTTGGTAGCTACTGCTTTAATTGTATTATTTTGTAATTAATTACATTGTAATAAATAATAATAATAATAATAAATAATATTTTTTTTAATAGTTTTTTAATAAAAAAGTGGATATATATGCAAATGAGAAATAAAAGTGAACAAAAAAATATTTTCTGAGAAATTTGATGTGGTTGTAAACTACATATGTATATACTATATATGTAAACTACATGGCTACAAGGCGACATGGCAACAAGGCGATTAGGCGACATGGTGACATAGCGACAAAGCGACAAGGTGACAAGGTGACATGGCGACAAGGCGATAAAGCGACATGGCGACAAAGCGACAAGGTGACAAAGCGACAAGCCGGTATGGCAACAAGGCGACATGGCGACAAGGCGACATGGCGACATGGCGACAAGGCGACATGGCGACAAGGTGAAATGGCGACAAGGTGATAAGGCGACATGGCGATAAGGCGACATGGTGACATAGCGACAAAGCGACAAGGTGACAAGGTGACATGGCGACAAGGCGATAAAGCGACATGGTGACAAAGCGACAAAGTGACAAAGCGACAAGCTGGTATGGCGACAAGGCGACATGGCGACAAGGTGAAATGGCGACAAGGCGATAAGGCGACATGGCGACATAGCGACAAGGCGATAAGGCGACATAGCGACAAAGCGACAAAACGACATGGCGACAACGCACTCTACTCGCGAAACGGTTAACTTAACTTATCCAATCGAGCTGAAATTTTGGCTAAACTAAAAATCTGCAAAGGCGGAACATTTTATGGGGTTCTCCCGACCAAATTTCGAAAATCGATTTCTTGCGGTCACTCTAGTATATATATTGTTAAATGACCCTCCGTCAATCCAAACGAATAATATACTCCCATGAGCAAGAGTAGTCAAACCATATGTAAAAGACAGCCACGAGGCAGTAATTTTGTAATTTCAAACCGCGAATTCAATTGTTTTTGTTTTTTTTTTTTATGAAAATCTAAAAAAAAAAGACGCTAAAAAAATTGAACAATTACACGTTACAAATCATATTTTAACCTTCGTGTGATTATAATCACGTTCCTTAGAAGTTTTCACGTGAGAATGATAAAAACAAATGAAGCTATCATATGTACATACATATTTGAAAAAGTTGAGGTGATTTTAGTTGGGAAAAACATGGTTGTACAAAAAAACCAGCGATTTACCAAAAGCATCAGTGTTTTACTGGCGAAAATACAGCAAAGATTCGGGTGAAAACCGTGACTTTTAAAGAGGAATCTCGTGATTTTAAGGGGTTAACCAAATCATTAATTTAACCGAACTAACCCTTCCATTGGTTTAAGTGTCCAACCCGTGCTTTAAACGACACGTTCCATGAATTATTTTTTTCCCGGCTACCAAAGATTTTGCCAAAGCAATACGTGATTAGAAGATGATTTTAGCAAACAAAAAAAACACAATCGTACAGCAGCGACCTATTCTTTAAGTGTAGAGATTATGTAATTTTTCCAAAGTAATTCGGGATGTTTTCGGAGTGATCCGTTTATCGGGAAACCCGTGATTTCACTGACGCGACATTGTGACTTTATCCAAGATTTTCATGATGTTAAGAACAAACCTGTGGTTTAACCGAAGTGACTCCTGGTTTTCGGGCAACCCATCATTATAATGCGGAACTCAAACTCATTGAAATAAAATGCACGAAATAAAGCACTTTTATAGTTAGTTTACTTGTAGATTTTAAGAGCTGGCTCTATAGGAATTTAAAAAAAAATTGATGTGGAGGAAGAGCCAACATTTAGGGTAAAATTTATAAAATGAAAATTTTTTTTATTTGACTTTTTTGAGATTACGTCTTACGTCTGCAAAGTTAAATCAAAATCGTTAGAACCGTTTTCGAATAATTTACTATACAAAAAAAATTTAATCAAAATCGTTAGAGCCGTTTTTGAAAAAAAATTACTTTTCTATTTTTGTTAAACGGCAGGTACAGTTAGTTTTGGTCATAAAAAAAATTTAAATTTCTTCTCTAGGGAATCACCAAAAACTGCTAACTACCAAGTTTGAAGAAAATCACTTCACTCGTTTAGGCTGTAGGTCGAGGTATGTACAGACAGACGGACAGAATTGTCGGCACTTTTTTGGCATTCTCCATCATCGTAATGTCATGTAAAATTGTTATCTCGAGTTCGATTTTTTTACGAATCCTAGGCAAGGGCGGCAAAAACTGAAAAGCCTATACCTTGAAAACTTGTAAATCCGCCTCTGCCTCGTGGCTGTCTTAACATATGGTTTGACTACTCTTGCTCATGGGAGTATATTATTCGTTTGGATTGACGGAGGGTCATTTAACAATATATATACTAGAGTATTTATTTTTTTAGCGTATTTTTTTTTAGATTTTCATAAAAAAAAAACAAAAACAATTGAATTCACGGTTTAAAATTACAAAAAAAAATCACAAAATTATATGTATAAACTAGCCAGTTCGTAGCCAGTTCGTTCGTAACCAGTAGTTGGACTGGAATGTAAGGGTTGTTAGTGAGAAAAGGGGAATACATTCACACCTATTACGTAAGTCGTTTGTTATAAAACGACACAAAAAACGACTCGCTCTTTGAGCCTCAATTTTGGCGTCCAAAGCGAGTCGTTTTTTGTGTCGTTTTATAACAAACGAGTTACGTAATAGGTGTGAATGTATAAAGCAATTATCGTGTCATAGGAAAGAGGGGCGAAGAGCGAAGGGGACTGTCAAGATAAATTTCTTATCTAAGACAAATTGTAGCTCCCAAAGCAAGTCATTTTAGTATACAAACGACTTACGTAATATGAGGAATTTTCTCATGCAAAGTATGGGCAAAAGGCGCAGATGCCGATTACTAGTTGAGGGGCGGCGAACTTGCTGTTTTAGTCTAGAATATGGAATGTGCAATGACTAATGGGAGAAAAAAGTTATTGGAATTCTATCTGCAAGACATACAAAAATCGTCATAGAAAAATTTTTTTGACTTCTATGAGGTGAACAGATCGGTCCCCAAATTTGCCGCCCCTAAAATCTGCCGCCCTAGGCTCCAGCCTACTCAGCCTTCTGGTAAATCCGCCTCTGCCGCGAGGCATTTCAAATAAATTCTCAAAGAATTCAAAATTCCAGAGGTGGAATCGGCTAAAATGATATTTGACTATCATATTTTTTACTATCAAATTTGACAGTCAACTATTTTCCATCTGTGTAAGGTGATCGTTTTGAAATCATTTTTAATTTTGGGTTACTTGGCATCACTTGGGTTTGACATCTGTCAAACGTCAGTAAATTTCAAAATAACCGATGAAGAGTTTTAGTTGACCACTTCCACAGCTGCAATTATAAAGGAGAGAATTGTTAAAAATGTAAGTAAATATTTTTTATAATTCTTAAAATAATAATTTCTAACTTTTATTTCTACTTAGGACGCAAGCAAACAAAAAGCAAATAGAATTGCTTACAAATTTTATGCAAGAGCATACTAATTTGGCAAAATCCTTCTTAGGAAAGGAACAAACTATAAAGAATCCCACAAAATATTGTGGGAAAAACTTTCAACAACACTCAATGCTAATGGGCCACCGACCAAGACAACAGCAGAGTGGAAAAGGGTAAATTTACTTGTAATTGAGTTCGTAAACTTATTTTCAATAAATCTTTGTGTCTCAAGATTTGGACAACAAGGAAATACTCTGCAAAAAAAAATTAATGGAAAATAAAAAGTCCATTCAGCAAACTGGTGGAGGTCCATTCATGGAGTTACCATTGGACGCGACAGAGGAAGCTATTGTTCAAGCTTGTGGAATTGAAGCTGCAATAGCTGGAATAAATGGTGTCTCGAGCTTTGGCTGCGGAGAAGAAAGTGAGACAATTCAAAATATTGATAAAGTTGAAATGCCGATAGAACCGGTCACCTCTCAAGCTCTCTCTCAAGTACGAGTCGGTCCAACGGTGAATCCACACAAGAAAACACAAAAGAAAGAGCCCCTTGTCGAAGAGTCACAAAAAAAATAATTGAACTGCAAGAAAAATTCTTGAACATGCAGTCATCTTTGCAAGGTTCGCTGGAATCAAAAGAAATGACTGATTTTTTAAAAACGCTCTGCAATATAAAACAAAAAGACAGCCAGGCTACGATTAGCCTAAAAAATGAAGAAATACGTTTGAAAAGGGTTGAACTTGAGTTGGCTAGGGCCATGAACGTTAGGGCCATGCTCGTTTTCGGTCGGTCGTAAAATCATTATATGAGTGCCATCTACGCACCCAATTACTATGAAATAGAAAATAGTTAATTAATTTAATTTAACTGTCCACTTTGTAAAAGGTTTACCTCCAGGAATGCGAAATTTTTCATAAAAATGTGTTTTGATACTTTCCGAGGCTGAGGGCATAAATTTTATTTTTATGGGGCATAGTTTCCTCTCCATTTTATGTAGGGTTGAGGTTGTCACCTCACATATAGTGCTTTGGGCCATAGCAGCAGACCAGTCCGCACCAACTTGCCTTTGGTAACCTCCGCTTCCAAGAAAATTTAACGTTACTGCCAACTGGAGGTCAGGAGTAATGTGTGTTGAACGAACTCCAGACGGCAGATCCAAAATGTGTAATATACTCAAAAAAGTATCTTTTGATATTCGGAAATTTTATTAAAAACACGAAATATCATATTGAAATTATTATTTTGTGTACAAAGATATGATTGCATACTTACTTTGAGTCGGGGAGGTTAAATATACTTAATTTGTTCCTCAAGTTGATGCGAACAAGTCTGACTCTTCTGTTTTCTATTTCATGCTCATTTCCACTATTTTGGAGGGGTAAAAATAATTGAACAGGCACAAAAATATTCATTTTTTCCCAAACAAAGTAAAAACACCAAGAGAATCAAGAAAAAAAATACTCTACAAATGTCAATTTTTTTTCAAATTGACACCTAAATAGATGTCAGCTAAAAATGTCAAAAAAATATGACAGTCACTTTTGACTATCAGCTTACACAGAGGTGCGTTCTTTTTCTAACAATAGTCAACTATTGTTAACTATCGTTAACTTTTGTCGTTCCTAAACTACAAAATAGTTACGATTTGTAACTATTTGACAGATGAACATCGTTCCTAAACTGGTTTTGAAGTGTCAAATAATTACAAATCGTAACTATTTCCAACTCACCTCCATGATATGAGTTGAACATTCATGAGATTGTTGATGTGTCAAAGTGGATGTTTTGTTTACAAAACGAACTCAAAGATATGTTTTCTTTTGAAATAAGCGGAAAAAATGAAAATAAAAAGAGATTTTGGTAATTTTATAATGCTTTAAAATTTATTTTGATTAAAACACATGATTTTTTGTTACAATTATGCAAAAAAAAAGTATTCTGAAAACAATTTTTTTTTATGATTTGACAGTTCAACAATTTCTAACAATAAATCGTTCCTAAATGATTTGTAAAAAACCCAACGATTCCTCAGACGAATTTTCTTGAATTTGACAATCAACTATCAAAAATCAGCTTACACGATTCCACCCCAGCTTTTCCTTTCTCTCGATAAAAACAGTAGTGCCAAGGTACTTTATTTGTTGTGTTCATACAAAAATATCTGAAAATATTCACAAAAAAAAAGTGGAAAAAATGAGGTTAGATAAAAGCTCTCATAGAAAAAAATAATCAAAAATTTGTTTGACATGGTTGCATTGACATGCGAATATTTCGGTATATACGCAATGCACTTTTCAGATAAAAGTCTTAAATGGATCCTGATAAGATTGTAAAACAAATATATACATAAATTTACCAAAGTTTTTTCGAAAAGTTACAAATAAAAAAAGTTTCCACGATTCCAATGCTACGGTATAGTTTTGGGTGCCACAGCTAAATTGATAAGAATTGATTTGTAGAGAAGTTTAATAAAATCGTTTTTTACTATGGGAGGGGGAAGGGGGTATCTATCTCCCCCCATTTAGGCAATTTTCTAAAATATGACACAAAATAAAAAAAAAAACATTGAGAACAACGGCAATACTAACAATTATGAATGATACCTTTTTCAAAAGCCAGAATTGTACACTTAATTCTAATTTTTAAATCAAATGATTTCAATTAATTTTTTTTCGAAATAATCAACTTCAAAGTCAAAATTTGGGAAACAAAAGTTTTAAACAACACATTGAATACTATTTTTCGTGCAGGGAATTAACTTAACGGGAACTACCTTCACATGGAAAATAACTTCACCTATAGTGGGAAATAAAAAATAATTCTACATTCTTCTAGTGAAGCTAATTCCCATTCAGTGGGAAGAACCAATTTCTCTTTTTCGTGGGAACGAAATTCACATTAAGGTAAAGTTATTACCCACGGAGTGTGGGAAATAATTTCACTTTTTAAGCATTTCACAAACGGCCGTAATACAGTATAGTAGGCTTGTGTAGTTCGCGAACGAGTTAGTTTAATGAACTAGTTCATTTTGGTGAACTAGTGAACTTAGTTCACTTACTTAGTTCAATTTAGTTCGCGCATAAGATTTTTTTTTAACGAACTAAACAGCAACCTAGACAGGCGTAATATGACATTACAAAACAACTTGCGCTCACCTTACATTATCATTTTTTATAAATATACGGCCCTATTCTGCTATTCGATTCACGTGAAAGTCGAAAATAAGAAGGGTTTAAATGGGGGTTAAAATTAAACTTAGCTAATTTTTTTTTCTTTAGAATTTCTAAAACAGACGAAAACAACGTTTTGTTTTCTAAAGTTAGAAGTTTTTCAAAGTCAGTTTGACGTGATAAAGGAAGAAATTCTTTCGATTCACGTGAATCGAATAGCAGAATATGGCTGATATTTTGGATGAAAGGAAGTCCCATCTGTATAGGGAATTTTCAATTTTGGTCGTTGTATCCTTGTCTTATACGCCGACAGCGCCCTTTTAACCTGACAGACGTTAAAAGAATAGGGGTTCAGAAACCAAAGTGCATATGAAATTGCATCCAATTTCTATGATTTTGATTTAATGAAAGCAAAACGAACTTCTACTAGACTTTCGTCAGGAACCAAAAAACTCGACAAGTATATGAACGAAATTAAGAATTTTTATAAAAAAAAAATATGTATGTGTTATTTTTATTATTGTATTACATAAATTTGGATACATTTTGTACAAACTAATTTTGTTTTTTAACTCTAACAAAACCGGAGTGATTAAAATAAATTGAACTGAAATGAATTAGTTCAGAACTAGTTCAGTAGCGTGCTTTGAACTAAAGTGATCGATCACTCAAATGAACAAAAGTGCCCAACTGCCAACTCTACAGTATAGGGTGTTGTAATTTACTTTCGAGATTTAGAGATTCAATTGAAGCCACAAAAATTATTTTATGAGGACTGTGGTCTGTTCTTTTATTAAACAAAGTTAACTTTGGTTGTTGTGTCAAAAATATCGTTGTTGTTGTTTTCGTTAGATTTTGTTAGAAAATTTCAACTTTTTTTTAGGAACGACTAATGTTACATTTTGTCGATCTGTCAAAACAAATTTTTTGAGATAAATTTTATGAATAAATTAACAAGAAATAATTAATTTGGCACTGATATAATTCTTTTAAATTGAATTCTTAGCTAATTGAAAGAAAAATATGCATTAAATAATTTCAAATATGAAAACAAACAATAAATTCTCTTCTCACGTCATTCCCTCTCTTCCCATTATTTGTGTTTGACAGATTAACATTGAAACTCAGTCCAGAAGCTGAGTTGGAAAAAGTTACAAAATGTAACTATTTGACACTTCAACATTGGATTTAGGAACGATGTTGTGACGTCACGATCCCTTCAAGCAAACAGGTCCGACCTCGGTCCGAATCCGCTCCGCCTGAGGAGGAGCTGAGTCCGACTTCGGATCAGAAACTGGTCCGAAGGCGGCTCAAATTAGTATGGAAATTATAATCACCGCGAAGTCGATTGCATATGTATTGGTGTGGTGAAAATCTCCATTCCGAGAAAACGGAGCCGAAGGTGGACCTGAGTCGGAGCAGTGAAAACCTACCAGAAAGAGGAATAAAAAAAGGATGACGTTTCGCATTTGCGACCAAAAAAAGAACAAGATTTATTTTTTTTTCACTGAAACTGTTTTATTTTTTATTTTATTTTGGCAAACGAAATTTTTACAATAAAAACAATATAAAATACAATATATTTTTTTCATTTTATTTCATTTGATGCTGCTGCTGTTGTTGGTGTTTTTTTTTTAGATACCCAATCGCATGTTTCACCTTCTGGATTTTTCTTAGAGATTACATCTACAACACAAGCAGAAACAACACTTTAATCCAAACACTTTGAACGATATATACAACATACCTTTTTTGTTTTCCATATTGTTTATAATTTAATATAATTGTTTATAGTTAATTCTAACATTATACAAACAACGACACGAGACACGACGCGACCAAACACTTCAACAAAAAATAACATAATGAGGCTTTGGCTTGTTGGCCTTGTCTTTCTTTTCCTTTTCTCATTTTTCACCACGATTCTCGTTCGACTTTTGTGTTCATACACAAAAAGTTGCAAGTGTGTGAGTGCAACCCCGATTTTCGCGGTCTGAGGTCGGAGTTTCTTTGTGGAACTCAGTTTTCTTGCTTGAAGGGATGTTACATTTCGTAACTTTTTTCTCATTTAGGAACGATGAAATAGTTAACATCGTCGAATATAAGAACGCACCACTGTGGTATCTACACTTTATTACAATAGGGAAGTTCGAACATTTGTCCTTGTCTTCTCTTTCTATTTACAGTTACCATTTTGACGTTTTAAACTCGGCGAAAATCAAAACAAACCAGCAAAAACAAACCAACAAAACAAAAAAGCAAAAAATACAGCATAGAAATATATTTTAAATTCCGTAATTTTTTCGATTTTTAGACACTAAATTAAGTTATAGTAGAACGTTACTACCAAAAAAACACTTGAAATCGATTTGTATGAGTTTTTTTTTACAAACAACAGTTCTTTAAAATTGCGCGCGTCCTTGAAAAATTTGGTTTGTTTTGATCTTCACCCAGTTTAGGAGATATTTTTTTCTATTTTCTTTTGTTCTTTTGGTACTGACAGATGAGCGAAATTCCGAATTGTGAAGAATGATAAATAAAAATGAGAAATAACAATGTTTTAAAAACTCTTTACATTTTTCATAATGCTTATGGGGACTTTTCACGAGTCGATTTTTGCAGGGCGGCGAAGCTTTTCGACTCGTATGAACGTAAGTCGCAGGTGACTAAATTGACATTCCCCATTGAAAAATCCTAGTCGACCGACATGGCAACATATCGTGCGGCTAAAATCGACTCGTGAAATGTCGGCATTACTCTTCAAAACTAAGCAACAACCAGAATTTATTTATCTTCAAAATAAATTGAGCTGGAGTTATAGTACAGGAAATATAGACTTTTTCGTGGAACGAAATATAGGATGGCTGATTTTTTCAAATCTAAGAGATTTCCGGGCGATTATTCAGCTCAAAGTAAAAAAAATTGCAAGAAATAAAGTCAAAGCCCTTGTGCGAGTACTATTCAACAATTAAAAAAATGTAATTGGCTCAAAAGAAACGGTTTCCTGTTCTCAATATTTACATATATTTTTTAGTAGCTGCTTGAGCAAGCTATCTGGATAGCTCCCCGTTCAAAAAGATAGTCCAGATACGAGTATCCCAAATCACAGTACACATAATAAGGAAATATATTCCGAACGTAGTCAAAATTTGTTTGTCAAAAATGGGCACCAATCTGTCAGATCGGCCTTTAATTTTTATATTTCAATCGCAGTAAACGGGATTGTTTTAATTTATAAAATGTCATTTGAAAAAATTATAAATTAGGGTTGTGTAGTTCGCGAACGAACTAGTTACATGAACTAGTTTATCTTGGTGAACTAGTGAACTTAGTTCACTTACTTAGTTCAATATTTTTTCGTTTAAAAAACAATTTTTGTAGTTTTCTCCAAAAATAAATAAGAAATACAAAAATTTTAACTTTTGTATATTTATGGCTTTAGATGTAAAACAAAAAGCACAAGGTCGCTTGTGCTTGTGCCAGTATCAGCGTATCTTCTTCAAGCACCACTTAGTCTTATTTCTGAGCAAGAACAAAAAACAAGTAGCATCTTGGTCCTTGCATTACTATGATTTTGATTTAATGAAAGCAAAACGAACTTCTTCTAGACTTTCGTGAGGAACCAAATAGCTCGACAAGTATATGAACGAAATTAATAATTAAAAATAAAATATTTATCTGTTATTTTTAGGTTGTATTTGTTTTATTATATAGAATGCGTCAATTTTACATAAATTTACATAATAATAAACAAACAATTTTTTTTTTAATTCTAACAAAACCGGGGTGATTAAAATAAATTGAACTAAAATTAACTAGTTCAGTATCGTGATTTGAACTAAAGTGATCGATCACTCAAATGAACTAAAGTGCCCAACTCTAAACGCTACATACCAAGTTTGACATTAATCGGTCCATCCCTTTAGGCTGTAGGTCCGTATACAGACAGACGGACTTCCGGCACCGGCACCCACTTTTTTGGCATTGCCTACCATCGCAATGTCATGGAAAAATGTTATCTCAACTTTTTTTTGTTTTACGAATACATAACTTGATATATAGTACCTATATCGCAAGTAAAAATGGATTTCTTTAAATGGAGATTTGTTGTAATTTTGATTTTGAATATGTGCCATTTTTTTTTTATTTCGGTAAAGGCTTGGCCACACTGGAGGGTATGCGGTAGCGGTACGAGTAGCGGTAAGGGTACTTGTATGAAAAAAATTCCAAACTGACTCATCAACGTTCAGGTGTGGAATTTTTTAAGTACAAATATCGTTACCGCTATACCGCATACCCTCCGGTGTGGCCAAGCCTTTAAGGCTTGGCCACACCGGAGGGTACGCGGTAGAGGTACAGGTAACGGTACGGGTATTTGTATGGAAAAAATTCCAAACTGACACATCAACGTTCGGGTGTGGAATTTTTTTAATACAAATATCGTTGCCGCTACCCGTACCGCTACCGCGTAGCCTCCGGTGTGGCCAAGCCTTTAAGGCTTGGCCACACCGAAGGGTACATGCGGTAGCGGTACGGGTAATTGTATGAAAAAAATTCCACATCTGAACGTTGATGTGTCAGTTTGAAATTTTTTTCATACAATTACCCGTACCGCTACCGCATGTACCCTCCGGTGTGGCCAAGCCTTTATGTGTAAAATTTTACAGTTAAAATAAAACTTTGGCAAGCTTTCCTGGGCTAACGAATGTACATTATTTAATGAAATTGAAACAGTATACTTACTTTTCAAAACTCTAAATGTGCTATTTTTTAATTTTTCAATTTTTTGCTTAGATCATTTGGCAGCTTATAACTTCCTCAAAAATGACTATTTTTATGAACCTGAAAGTAGCAGACAACAGACAAAAAAAAATCTTTGGCAGCGGATATCTTAGAAACAAGAATAAAAAATGGATTTCTTTAAATGGAGATTTGTTGTAATTTTGATTTTGAATATGTGCCATTTTTATTTTTTTTTTTATTTCGGTAATGTGTAAAATTTTACAGTAAAAATAAAACTTTGGCAAGCTCTCCTGGGCTAACGAATTCACATTATTTAATGAAATTGAAACAGTATACTTACTTTTCAAAACTCTGAATGTGCTATTTCTTAGTTTTTCGATTTTTTGCTTAGTATTTTGAATGATCTACATGTGATTTTTTTAAGATTTTTTAATTTTGTAATGGGTGATTATAAATTTCAAAAAAAAACTAATTTTTAAAAGTTTGGCAGCGGATATAAGATGTCGCTAAAGTATTTTCGTGGATTGATAGTACTATAGAAATATATAAACAATGTTATACATTTCACACGTATGAATATATTCACAGATAGGAAAACAAGAGAAAAATAAGAGAAATGTATACCAATTATCTGAAATTAATGTCGTTTTCTATTGACTTTTGAGATTTGTGTGTAAAATTCTCAGATTTTCCACTGCAAATAGAATATGAAATCTAGTTTTGTAATTGTGTGCGAAATCTGTGCGTATAAAAAAAATAAAACTACAACAAATGTTCAGACAAATGTCAAACAGAGAAGTGTGTGTGAAAGTGCGTGTGGGAAAGTTGATAAAAATCCAGAATCAGATTCTTGAATCTCAGATTCATTTTTTTGTCATTTTTTGAATCTCAGGACGCAAATAGATCATGAAATCTGAGATTTAAAATACAAATTAATTAAATTTCTCAAAAAAAATCTCCGCAAAAAAAAAAAAAAACAATTTCAAATTTTACCGGTATTCGAACCTAGGCCAGTAGGAGTAAAAGGCATCGTCCTTGTTCTCTAGACTAGTATGACTTTTCAATATACGAAAACTTATATCAATATAAGCTCTTTGATATGTATAATAATAATTATTAATTTTTTTATGAAGGTTTAAAAAAATTATTAGTTAAAGCCTGGTACGCTGCTCTCGCTAAATTTTAGCTCCCATACAAATTATCGAAAATTTTTATCTGAGCTAAAATGGATCCCATACAAATTATCGATAACTTGTATGGGAATTTTATCTCGGCTAAAATTTAGCGCGAGCAGCGTACCAGGCTTAAGACTCAACTCGAAAATACATAATAGTTGAGGTGCAAACATGTAGTTCATCTATCTTCCGGTACTCTTGTAGTTGCAGAGTAATCTGCGGTGTCACTTCTATTTGTAATTATTCAATCATGTATACCAATTATCTGAAATTAAATTTGCGGGTGTTTTAGGCAAAATGGGTACGAGTCGGCTCTCTAGGTATTCCTTCCTCTATGATAATAGGTGTGTTTTTTTGTTTATCTGTATAGATTTTGTGCAAAAAAACGACATCGAGATTTTTGAAATCAAAACAATTTACGTGTTAAGCCTGGTACGCTGCTCGCGCTAAATTTTAGCTCCCATACAAATTATCGAAAAATTTTATCTGAGCTAAAATGGATCCCATACAAATTATCGATAACTTGTATGGGAATTTTATCTCAGCTAAAATTTACCGCGAGCAGCGTACCTACCAGGCTTTAAAAACAACAAACTTAATCTGTATAGATTTTTGAAAAATCCAGATAATTATCCAGATTTTACTTTCTTTCGATAAAAACAGTATTGCCAAGAGGTAGTTTAATTGTTGTGTGCATACAGAAATATTAACAAAAAAAAAAGCGGAGAAAATGAGGTTTGAAAAAAGCTCTCATAGAAAAAAATAACCAAACATTTTTTTGACATGGTTGCATTGAAATGTTAATATTTCGAGACATACGCAATGCACTTTTCAGATAAAAGTCTTAAATGGATCCTGATAAGATTGTTGAACAAATATATATATAAAATTACCAAAGATTTTTCGAAAAATTAGAAATAAAAATAAAAGTTTCCACATTTGATTTAAAAAAAATCAATATGGCTACCTTCAAACGCTTATAACACTAGAACGATGCAACTAATGTTAATGGTCATGGTCGTAAAATGTAGCTTACAATATACAGATAATTTTTGTTTTTTGTTAAAAAAAAAACTTTCTGAATCCAACATGGAAAAAAAATAACATGAGCACGGCACATTTTTGACAGTCAGCTGCCAAAGTGTATGTACAGTGGTGCCAAACATTTGGACAGATTTCAGATTTCCCGATGTCGTTTTTTTGCACAAAATCTATATATGTAGATAAACAAAAAAACACACCTAATAATAAAAAAAATATTTATATATGAAAATGGAGACACTGTATTTAAATTCCAGTATAATACCGTTGATTATTGTTTCAGGAGTTACATAAATCGTTTCCGGTGCTACAAAAACAAAGATGCAATTACCAAATTAAAAAAAAAAAAAATCTAAAAAAAGCATAAATATTGATTCAGGAAAAACAAATACATATCAGTGGCGAAGGGTTCATATAACTCGGTTATTTCCGTCTTAAGCCTGGTACGCTGCTCGCGCTAAATTTTAGCTGAGATAAAATTCCCATACAAGTTATCGATAACTTGTATGGAATCCATTTTATCTCGGCTAAAAATTTTCGATAATTTGTATGGGAGCTAAAATTTAGCGCGAGCAGCGTACCAGGCTTTACCTTTTGAAATTCTCAAACTCAACAACATAAACTTCTGACAACATGAATATAATTTCAATCAACACCTACACACGCTGTCAACATTATTTCAACAACTCTGCTTTCAGTTCTACTCTACACACCTATCTGCTTTTCAACTCACTCCATAAACAAACACAAAACTAGAACAAAAAAAAAGGTAACCCGAAAAATGTCGTCTATCGTCTTATAAAATAAGAAAATAAAACGATATTCTTCGTCTTACTTTTGGGTGAATTTTTATGTATCTCATAATTTTCGCTCTGAGTTAATGAATTTAATTAAAAATTAATAAACTCAATATTTAAAAATCTAAAAAATAGCACATGTAGGTTTTGAAAAAAACAAATACTTGCATATTAAAAAAAAAAATTTAAGTAATATTGGCTTTTATATCCACAGCCAAAATGTTCAAAATCATGTTTTTTTAGATCATACAAAATACTTTATGTATATTTTTTATTTAAAGCCTGGTACGCTGCTCGCGCTAAATTTTAGCTCCCATACAAATTATCGAAAATTTTTAGCCGAGATAAAATGGATCCCATACAAGTTATTGATAACTTGTATGGGAATTTTATCTCAGCTAAAATTTAGCGCGAGCAGCTAAATTTTAGCTCCCATACAAATTATCGAACATTTTTAGCCGAAATAAAATGGATCCCATACAAGTTATCGATAACTTGTATGGGAATTTTATCTCAGCTAAAATTTAGCGCGAGCAGCGTACCAGGCTTTACTCAAAAATAGTCATTTTTGAGGGAGTTATAAGCTGCGAAATGATCTAAGCAAAAAATCGAAAAACTAAGAAATAGCACATTCAGTTTTGAAAAGTAAATATACTGTTTCAATTTCATTAAATAATGTGAATTCGTTAGCCCAGGAGAGCTTGCCAAAGTTTTATTTTTGCTGTAAAATTTTACACATTACCGAAATAAAAAAAAAAAAAAATGGCACTACTTTCAGAACATCTAAATTTTTCTTTTCACCTTAATAGTTTCAAAAATTCATCCTCCCCCCAATATTTAACGTTCAAAAATAAAAATAGTTTGTTTTAGAAATATCTTTAAATTCTTATGTTATATTTTGTATGTAGGTAGGTACTAGAAAATTATTTTAACAAAGAAAATATAACTTGTTGAATATTTGAATGTGTTGAAAACACCTATTATTATAATGGTTTAAAGTTTTAAAATGACATTTTTAATAGGCCTTCGTAGGTTAACCTTTAAATAGAAAACAAAAAAAAACTTACACATTTAAAATATATTGAGATAATTTATCACACTGCAACTTTTTAGTTTTTGCAACAATTTTTTCATCACTGGATATCTTTCAAATTGTTATAAAATGTATAAGAAACACAATTTATCAAATAAAAGTCAACTAACATAATTAAGGATACATGTGATTGGTGGTGGACATTGCCTTCTATAAACGTAACATAAAACTTCATTATCAATTGGTTCATTAACTAGCTACTTCTACAAAAAGTCCCGGGAGTATTTAAATCAAATGGATCTGCCTTCATTCTGTGTTGATTGGTTTCCACAATTTTATCAATGTATTGTACACGGTTTCGTTTCTCGTTGGGAATTTCTCCTTGAGGACTCCATATTTTTATATCGTGGTCAATTCCACTTGTAGCCATTAGACATATTTCAGGATGTGGTTGTACACAATTGACTATTGCCATATCTGCCTTGTAGACACTGCGAATTTTGCAAGTTTTGCGATCCCATATAAAAAAATTTCCATCATCCGACCCAGCTACAATAAACTCACCATCTTTACCAAAATAGTTTGCTTCTTTTATGTCCGTAGTAGTATTGCAATGACCAACGAAACGCTTATAATAGTCTTTGGCTTTGCTTCTGAAACGCCATTCAGCGACAGGCAGTTCTACTGGGTCAAATGAGTCCTCACTTTTAGCATCCCTGTTTTCCATGATGTCCTTGCGCAGCATCATCACACCGTGGTTGTTTGTATAATTCGGGAAACGATTGACAAGCTCCTTGAGGCATTCATCGGCTTCCTTAGCACGACCAAGATCTAGTAAAGCACGAGCCAGGCGAAAGTGTGCTTTAATGTAAGAAGGATCTAACTTAAGAGCTTGATGACAATCTCTCAAAGCAGCATATACATCTCCATACCAAAGTCGACGCATATAGGCGATAGCGCGATTGAAATACAGAACGGGACAGTCTGGAAAGATAGAAATAGCCTCAGAATATTGATCAATAGCACGCACATATTTCTCGTTCTCCAGGAATTCATTGCCCATTTTTTTAAAAATTTCAATATTTTCTGGTAGGTTCCTTTTACTAACCTCCGACGTTACGGGAAAAGCTGTTGAACGTACAGTCTCATCCAGAGCAGGCGGTTGGTATTCGGGTAAATTCAAGAAAACAGGCTGTTGAGCCGTCTGCAAATCATACAGATAAATATGATCACCACCCATGTTGACAAGAAGTTCATTCCCAGTGTCATTGAAGGTCAAATATGTAATAGCTCGACTGTCGTGGTCAATATACCTCTGAGTTGACTGCTGTATATGTCCTGGACTATAATAAGTTACACAATCTTTAGGTACTACGCTAATTTCTTCACCCTGGTTGTTGGTAGGTGGTGAACTAACGGAGGTCCTGGTCAACATACGTCGGTCGTAGATACGTGCGTATGGATCATTTGCTCCCAAAGCTATCTGTTCTGTTCTTCGAGGATTTATAGCAATGCATTTGGCCTCTGTTGGAAGTTTTATACTTGCTGAAAGATTTAAAAGTCTAACATTATCTTCTGATCGACAACGATGATTTTCGCGTATATCAAATTGAAAAAGACATCCATCTTCGCCAACCGACCAAAAGATATACGGATGATCTGGAGCTGTTGCCAATCTCTTAACTCTAGCTAGATGGCAACTGCAATCCATAATTTTCTCGTTTGAACGATTCACATCAAAAACATAGATGCATTTATCAGCCGCTCCCGATGCAATGAGCGAATTTCCACTCTTTGGTAAAAACTTAACCGAAAACATGTTGCCAGTGTGGGGTGTTTTGATTGTTTTTATTTTTTTCTTATGGAAAACATCCCAGAGGATTACTTGGAAATCATCAGAGCCAGAAGCAAGAATCTTGCCATCGGTGCTCCATTCGAGGCAATTGACGCAGCCATCATGCCCTTCAAGAACAGACTCCAATTCAAGACGATCAATTAAGTAAGATGCACTTTGTAGGCTTTGTCGGATAAAATTGTCGATTCGACCGTATTGCCTGTCAATAACCCATTGGGCTGTGTTGGTTTTAGAATAAAATTTGCTGCTTAACATTTTGGATTATTTTTTTATTTTTCGTAAGGATTTTAAACTATATTAATGCACACTTGATTGGCCCAAAATTCATTGTTTGGAATAATCCATTTCGTGGTTCGTGCTATACATCTTAAATGGCATTGTGATTTTGAAGTTTGGGAGTTGTATGGAGGGTGGAAAGTGAAGTTATTTGATTTTTTTCTTTTTTATATATTTTTCTTTATTTTAACTTGATAATCCTTTAACTGATCTTGAGACGAACGAAAAGCTTAAGCTGTTTAATGTATTTTTTTCCTTTTTACGAAGTGATTAGTAACATTAGAATAATTACATGAACATAGACAAATAACAACTTGTGTAATTTGTCTATGTACAGGAATCATGGCCTAAGGCCGTGTGTGAATTTTGACACTATTGAGGTGAACAAGAAAATTAAAAAAGAAAATTTATTGTTTAAGATTTTTTCTGCCTTTTTTTTTGCCATGATACTCCTTTTTAATAAAAAAAAAACAAAACAAAACCATTTGCAAAAAAATTTAACTCAAATTTAACCAGGTCCCAGAGCCCAATAAATTTTTAAAAGCTGAAAATTTTTTATTCACCTCAATAGTGTCAAAAATTAAACACGGATTTAACTATTTAACGCAATTCACACACGACCTAAGGCCGTGTAAAATTTTTGACACTATTGAGGTGAACAAAAAAATTTCAAAAAAAAATTTATTGTTTAGGCCGTGTGTGAATTGTGTTAAATAGTTTAATCCGTGTTGAATTTTTGACACTATTGAGGTGAACAAAATAATTTCAAAAAAAGAATTTATTGTTTAAAATTTTGTCTGCCTTTTTTTTGCCATGATACTCCTTTTTAATAAAAAAAAAAACAAAACAAAACCATCTGCAAAAAAAATTTAACTCAAATTTAACCAGGTCCCGGAGCCCAATAAATTTTTAACAGCTGAAAATTTTTTATTCACCTCAATAGTGTCAAAAATTTTACACTAATTTAACTATTTAACGCAATTCACACACGGCCTTAATGTCGAATTCCTTTCAATTGAAAAATCGAATTTTCGGCGATCTCGAAGCGAATTTATTCTGAAAATCATGTTCCATAGAAAAAAAATTCGCCTCAAACGAAGCAGAATTCGAATTTTTTTTAATCCCTCTTTTTTTGGGAGATTTACACGGATTTGCACACACACTTGGAACATTTGACATTTTTCAAACGTCAAGCTGAAAGTTTTCTTCGTGTCGTTTGTTTGAGAACAAACGTATTTTTATTGCGGAAAAATATGAAATAAATAAAAAAAAAAACAATGTGCGATCAAAGATATTTTTTCCTGGCATAGTTCTTGTGAAAAAGTCAAATTACTGTGACTTTTCTTGTTCGTGTAAAAATTGTTGTCAAATGACACACATACAATCGCAAAAAGAACTCGGTCTGTTTTCATGTTCCTTTTTAACACCCAAAATTCGATTTTTTTGAGGCGATTCAAAATATTAGGTCTGTTTGGGTACTGCCTAAAACAGAAATATTTCAACTTTTTTCAACTTTTTTAACCCAATTCCTGTTTGGGTACTCTGAAATTGTACATTTTTTCACAAAAAAGATGGCCGCGAGAGAGAAAAAAATTTCCCCTTCTTGCGAATTTCTGCCCAAAAAATTTCATCAAACAAAAATCTGAAATCTGTCAAAAGGTAGTGCTTTCTCTGTTTTTCTTTATTTGTTCTTGTCGCACAACATAAAGAAAATAAACTACAAACATGGTGGCGTGGATTTTTTCTTGTTTTTTTTTTTTATTTATTTCGTTTTAGTGATGTAATGCTCAAAACAAATTAATATTTTATGACCAAATTAATAAAAAAAAAAGTGTTTCAAAAATAAAACAAAGTTTTTTTAATATTATTCATTTCTTTTCTTTTTAATTTGTGTTTACATTTTTTAATGAACAAAACAAAGTACAAACATGGCGACGTGGCTATGTTTTGTGTTTTTATTTTTATTTTTTGTGTTTTAATGGTTAAGAAGTGCTTTATTTTATAAATGATTTATGAAAAAATGAATAAAAAAAGTGTTTGTAAAACAAAACAAAATGTTTTGATCTTTTTCCTTTCTTTATTTTTTTTTTTTTTTTCAATTGGTGTTGTTGTTTACATTTTTGTTGTTGTAGAAAAAGTAGCAGAAAATTTTGTGCCAAAAGCGTTTGGGTACTTTTACACAATTTTTCTTTCTCTGAGAGAATTTCATCCCCACTCCTTAAAATTTGACAGGTTTCATATTTTTGTGCAAAAAGAACCCAAACAGACCTATTGAAAGGAATTCGACATAAAATTTTTTCTGCATTTTTTCTACCATGATACTCCTTTTTAATAAAAAAAAAAACAAAACAAAACCATACGAAAAAAAAAAAATAAATGTGAATTGCGTTTAATAGTTTAATCCGTGTTAAATTTTTGACACTATTGAGGTGAATAAAAAATTTTCAGCTGTTAAAAATTTATTGGGCTCTGGGCATAAACAAAAAATACCAAGACTGGAAACTCGGCGGTCAACTGACGTTTGCCTACAAGCTGCGAGGTGTGGTGAATGTCGTGAATCTATAAATGTGTGCGTGTTAGCGTCATTTACCAACGTGGTGGCTTTCACATATATTCACAGATAGCACCGTACACAAAAGAGTTTTGGGGGGAAAGACGTACGAAAGTGTCCAGTCTTGGTGTTTTTTGTTTATGCCGGTCTGGGAGCTGGTTAAATTTGAGTTAAATTTTGTTTGCAGATGGTTTTGTTTTGTTTTTTTTTTATTAAAAGGAGTATCATGGCAGAAAAAAGGCAGAAAAAATTTTAAACAATAATCCTTAAGTGCCTGGCTACACAGTGATTTTTCAATCGATTGAAAAATCACATGCGGTGGCTACACATACACACTGTTGTGCCCAGTCACGTTCCACTTTTACTTTTCAGTTCGCTTCGTGAGCATCTTCCCCCTTCACTCCTCATCCCTTCTGCCTACAAACTCACTGCTTAGGCGATTGAAAAATCACCGTGTAGCCAGGCACTAAGGCTTAACTACATACACCACTTTTTGAAAAAGTACAAAAGTGAAAAGATTTTTTTTCTGGCTATCGCAATTGTTTTGTGATAAAGAGTATACAAATTATATTTTAGTACCTGGCTACACAGTGATTTTTCAATCGATTGAAAAATTACATGAGGTGGCTACACACTGTTGTGCCCAATCGCGTTCCACTTTTACATTTTCTAGGAACAAACGTCAAAAAGAGGAAAAATTTAGGAATGGAACTGTACTACCCACAGAAAATTCAGTTCGCTTCGTGAGCATCTTCCCCCTTTAATCCTACTCCCTCTTGCCTACAAACTCACTGCTTAGGCGATTGAAAAATCACCGTGTAGCCAGGCACTTAGACCAAAAAATACATCATTTGTTTTAATTTTTCATCCCGAAAAACTATACAAAAATGCGTTTAAAAATTTTCACTTTTGTACTTTTTCACTTTTTGAGCCAATGTAGTTAAGATTTTACAGCTGACGGCCTTAGGCCATGTGTGAATTGCATTAAATAGTTAACACCGTGTTAAATTTTTGACACTATTGAGGTGAACAAAAAATTTTCAAAAAAAAATTTATTGTTTAAAATGGGCACGTTCAAACAGCTATCGGATAGGCTATCTGGGATACCCGTATCTGGAATATCTCTTTGAACGAAAAGCTATCCAGATAGCTTGCCAAAGCAGCTACAAAAAAAAATGAAAATATTGAAAAGAGGAAATTGTTTCTTTTGAGCAAATTCCTGTTTTTTTATTGTTGCATAGTACTTGCACAATCGATTTAACTTAAATGCTTGCAAATTTATTTTATTTTCAAGCTGAATAATCGCACGAATAGAAATCAAAATAAAAAATAGCCAAATATTTATCAGCTGATCACTCGAATACCTGAGGTATACCAAAAATTCTCGGATACCTTCAGATTATTTTTTGACAGAAAATGGTTCGTTTCTTTGCTAATTTTTAACACTGTTTACAACAACAAAAAGCGATCCGATAGCTTTATGTTAACTGTTTGAACGTGCCCAATTTGTTCTGCCTTTTTTCTGCCATGATACTTAAGCCTGGTACGCTGCTCGCGCTAAATTTTAGCTGAGATAAAATTCCCATACAAGTTATCGATAATTTGTATGGGATCCATTTTAGCTCAGATAAAAATAAAAAAACAAAACCATCTGCAAAAAAAATTAACTCAAATTTAACCAGCTCCCAGACCGACATAAACAAAAAATACCAAGACTGGAAACTTTCGTACGTCTTTCCCCTCAAATCCCTTTTGTGTGGTATTTTTTGTTTATGTGGACACCCTACCTAAGGCCTTATGGAATATTGTTTAAAATTTTTTCTGCCTTTTTTCTGCCGCCCATGATACATCTTTTTAATAATAAAAAAAAAAACAAAACCATCTGCAAAAAAATTTAACTCCCAGAGCCCAATTAATTTTTAACAGCTGAACATTTTTTATTCACCTCAAGTGTGAATTGCGTTAAAGAGTTAAATCCGTGTTAAATTTTTGACACTATTGAGGTGAATACAAAATTTTTAACTGTTAAATTTTAGTGGGCTCTGGGACCTGGTTAAATTAGGTTAAATTTTTTTTGCAGATGGTTTTGTTTTTTTTTTTGGCAAATAAAAGCTGAAACACAATCACGCTTTGCCGTCGATTTTGACAACTGCGAAAAGTTCAACTATAGGAAATCTGTGTATCCTCACACAATGACGCTTTTCTTACGTACGCTTTTTTTGACAAACGTAAGGAAACGTAAGAAAGCGAGCAAAAGTTCAACCAGACTGAACTTTTGCTCGCTTTCTGACATTTAACAGACATAGTTACAGTCACCCACATTATTATTGCGCCAAATGTGAATAAAAAAAATAAATTATTGCAAAACTATGTGTGTTTTTTAATTTCTCTATATAGATTTTGCACAAAAAAACGACCGAGATATTTTAAATCAAAACAATTTACGTATTAAAAACAAAAAAAATTTAATGATGTTTTAGATTGAGTTTTATTGTTAAAAACAATATATTTTGATTGGTTTTGTTTTTATAACTAAAGGATTAAAGAATAAACAAATTTCTATGCATTTTTTAAACACATTAATATCCTTTTTCATTTTTCCACAATTAAATCAAGATAAAGACTTGGCCCAATAATTTTGTGAGTGACTGTGTTTTTTTTTATTTGACAGCTGATTTTATGTTGCAATCAGCTGTTCAAAGTCAAAGTGACAGAAGCGCGCTTTGAGGATTTCTCAACGTAACGCAACGAAGCGACGCCCTAAAGCATAGAGGAAGGAATACCTAGAGAGCCGACTCGTACCCCCCTTACCTAAAACACCCGCAAATTTAATTTCATATAATCTCTCTTATTTTTCTCTTTTTTTCGTATCTGTGAATACGTGTGAAAGGTACAATTCGTTAAATACCTTCCTTTCACCAGTAGATGTCCTCACAAATTTTGAATTTAAACATGATTTTGGTTTGTACATGAACTTGAATAGCTCAAATAGCTCACTCCAGACACATAAATATGTACAGAAATAAAAAAAAAGGTTCGTGTTTTGAATTTATTATATTATTTTTTTATGAATTTATTTCCTACTGAGCACTTAAATTGTTTTTAAGTGTTTTGAGCTCAACTCCACAGTTGAATGTGTTGGTGCCATTTAAAATGCACGGGAAAACTACCACATATAAGCACTGTGGAGTTTTTCCTCTCATTGCAGCTTGTAGGGTGGAAGAGAAAAACCAACCGAAGTCGCGTCTCTAGGTATTCCTTCCTCTATGAGGAAGGAATACCTAGAGAGCCGACTCGTACCCCCCTTGCCTAAAACACCCGCAAATTTAATTTCAGATAATCTCTCTTATTTTTCTCTTTTTTTTCGTATCTGTGAATACGTGTGAAAGGTACAATTCGTTTAATACCTTCCTTTCACCAGTAGATGTCCTCACAAATATTGAATTTAAACATGATTTTGGTTTGTACATGAACTTGAATACATTGTATTTATAAAGCCTTAACTACATTGGCTCAAAAAGTGAAAAAGTACAAAAGTGAAAATTTTCAAACGCATTTTTGTATAGTTTTTCGGGCTGGAAAATTAAAAAAAATGGTACAAAAAGCTTATTTCATGGTCTAAAAAACAATTTGTATACTCTTTTTCAGAAAAAAATTGCACTAGCCACTTTCACTTTTGTACTTTTTCAACAAGTGGTTTATGTAGTTAAGCCTTAATTCGTATATTTGTTGTTGTACTGTTAAAATACTTTACACTTTTGCAACAATACTAGACCACTTGCAACGGATCGTGAATACCCATATGGACCGCTAGTTACGTTGTATAAACGGTTCAACCAAATACCAAACAATGAAAATTTCCTTTTTGTTTTGTTTAAAGCCTAGTACGCAGCTGAAGCGAAAAATGTTGAAGTCTCCAAAGTCAACAGCGAACATTTTAACAAAACAAAGTAAGAATGATAAAAATAGAAATAAAAAAAATCAAGAAAAAACATCAAAAAATAAGTTTAAAAACAAAAACAAAACAGATTTAATTTCGTTCAAGATTTCGTTTCATTTCGTAGGCCGTGTGTGAATTGGGTTAAATATTTAACCTCTGTTAAATTTTTGTCACTATTAAGGTGAATAAATAAAATTTCAGCTGTATGGCTTATTGTTTAATATTTATTTTTCTCTGATTCTTTTCTGTCATGATACTCCTTTTAAAGACTACTACACTGATGCTGATGCGAAACGAAAAATGTTCAAGTCTCCAAAAACGACAACGAAAATGCTAACGAAAAAATATCATCGAGTATTCTGTCAAAGTCAAAATAAAAAATTCAAAATTAATTTAAAATCAACGATAGGTTCACGACATTCACCACACCTCGCAGCTTGTAAGCGTCATTAGACCCCTTCAAGCAAACGAGTCCGACCTCGGTCCGAATCGGCTCCGAAGTGAGTCCGACCTCGACTCGAAATGGGTTCCACGGCGGCTCAAATTAGTATGAAAATTATAATCACCGCGAAGCCGATTGCATATGTGTTGGTGTGGTGAAAGTCTCCACTCCGAGAAAACGGAGCCGAGGTCGTACCCGAGTCAGCGAAAACCTACTAGAAAAAGGAACAAAAAAAGATATGACGCATTCGCGGCCAAAAAAGAACAATATTTATTTTTTTTCGTTGAATTTTTTTATTTTGAAAAACTTTTATTTTAATCAGAATAAATACAATATAAAACTTAAAATACAATAAGTCTTTTAATTCATCTGTTGTTGCTGCTGGTTGTTGGTCACAGTAGACATATAATAAGGAACGTTGTCAAAATTTGTTTGTCAAAAATGGGCACCAATCTGTCAGGTCGGCCTTTAATTTTTATATTTCAATCGCAGTAAACAGAAAATTTGTTTTTGTTTTAATTTATAAAATGTCATTTGAAAAAATTATAAATTAAAAAATAACAAATTTTCTTCGTGTTTCGTTGCGGAAAATGGTGAATAATTGTTTAAAAATTAGTGGTGTGCGTGGTTTTTCGGTTTTTGTGCGTTTTTCGTCGGTAAATAAAGAATTTCGGTAGCTGACATTGGTCGCCAAATTGTCGTATTTTGACAATTTGGCGACCAATGTCAGTTCGGAAAATATTACCTTTTTATGTGTACTGTGGTTGTTGGTGTTGTGCAGAATTCTCTCCAATTCGCTAATGATATCGTCTCACGCCAAATTATTTTTTTTTATTTTTCGAACTTCCACTTCCCGGTTGCATATTAAAAATCGCGACTTGCAAACATTACATTTTTCATATTTCATTTTTCATAGTAAATTCTTAGAGGATATAATATATGGAGTGCTTGTTCCTATACCTAATACATTGTAACGCCATATGCATGGATACGGGTCGCTGCCTTCGTTTTTCAATGAGAGTCCGGTTCCGCAGATGTAAATAAACCCGTTTGTTGATGACAGCCATCAAATGAAAATAAAATGGAGGCATGTACTCATCGAAAAACTTAAAGAAACTAGAGCCCTCTATAAAAGCTTAAAGGAACTAATAGCACAAGGTAGCTAGAGGTGGGTACCTACCTAACAGCACAAGCACTCCATTATCCTCGAAGAGTAAATTTTAAATATTTTTGTATTATTATTTAATATTTTAAAAACCATTAACTTTACAAGACGCGACACGAGACACTTCACAAATGGAATTCGGAATTTCGCTCATCTGTCAGTACCAAACGAACAAAAGAAAATAAAAAAAAATATCTCCTAAACCGGGTGAAGACCAAAAAAAAAACCAAATTTTTCAAGGACGCGCGCAATTTCAAAGAACTGTTTTTGTAAAAAAAAACTCATACAAATCGATTTCAAGTGTTTTTTTGGTAATAACGTTCTACTATAACTTTATTTAGTGTCTAAAAATCGAAAAAATAGCGGAATTTAAAATATATTTCTTGCTGTTCTTTTTGCTTTTTTTGTTTTGTTGGTTTCTTTTTGCTGGTTTGTTTTGGTTTTCGCCGAGTTTAAAACGTCAAAAATGGCAACTGTAAAAAGAAAGAGAAGACAAGGACAAACGTTCGAACTTCCCTCTATAGCAAAATGACGCTGTTTTTTTTTTTGTTGCCCTTGTCTTTCCTACCCATTCAAGCAAGAAAACTGAGTTCAGAAAAGATACTCAAACCTCAGAACGGGAAAAACGAGGTTGCACTCACACACTTGCATCCTTTTGTGTATGAACACAAAGTCGAAGGAGAAATCGTGGTGAAAAAACCAATACATATAAGATCGGCTCCGCGGTGATTATAATTTCCATACTAATCTGAGCCGACGTCGGACCCGTTTCGTAGTCGAGGTCGGACTCAGGCGGAGCGGATTCGGACCGAGGTCGGACTCGTTTGCTTGAAGGGACGTTCTTTTTTCCTTTTCACTCATTTTCACCACGCTTCTCCTTCGACTTTGTTTTCATACACAAAAAGTTGCAAGTTTGTGAGTGCAACAAAGTATTTCGCGTTTTGAGGTCGGAGTGTCAAAAATGAGTTAGTTGTGTTCGTGTTCGATGTGTAGAGAATGTCGTGAATCTATAAATGTGTGCGTGTTAACGTCATTTACCAACGTGGTGGCTTTAACATACAACACCATGATACAAATACAACACTGTAAACAAAAGGGTTTTGGGGGTATGACGTACTAAAGTTTCCAGTCTTGGTATAGTCTGTCGATGGCTTATTGTTTAATAATTTTCTCTGTCTCTTAAAGCTGAAACACAATCACGCTTTAGGGCATAGAGGAAGGAATACCTAGAGACGCGACTTCGGTTGGTTTTTCTCTTCCACCCTACAAGCTGGAGGAAAAACTCCACAGTGCTTATATGTGGTAGTTTTCCCGTGCATTTTAAATGGCACCAACACATTCAACTGTGGAGTTGAGCTCAAAACACTTAAAAACAATTTAAGTGCTCAGTAGGAAATAAATTCATAAAAAAATAATATAATAAATTCAAAACACGAACCTTTTTTTTTATTTCTGTACATATTTATGTGTCTGGAGTGAGCTATTTGAGCTATTCAAGTTCATGTACAAACCAAAATCATGTTTAAATTCAAAATTTGTGAGGACATCTACTGGTGAAAGGAAGGTATTAAACGAATTGTACCTTTCACACGTATTCACAGATACGAAAAAAAGAGAAAAATAAGAGAGATTATCTGAAATTAAATTTGCGGGTGTTTTAGGCAAGGGGGGTACGAGTCGGCTCTCTAGGTATTCCTTCCTCATAGAGGAAGGAATACCTAGAGACGCGACTTCGGTTGGTTTTTCTCTTCCACCCTACAAGCTGCAATGAGAGGAAAAACTCCACAGTGCTTATATGTGGTAGTTTTCCCGTGCATTTTAAATGGCACCAACACATTCAACTGTGGAGTTGAGCTCAAAACAATTAAAAACTATTTAAGTGCTCAGTAGGAAATAAATTCATAAAAAAATAATATAATAAATTCAAAACACGAACCTTTTTTTTTATTTCTGTAAATATTTATTGAAAGGTGGGTGTCTGGAGTGAGCTATTTGAGCTATTCAAGTTCATGTACACACCAAAATCATGTTTAAATTCAAAATTTGTGAGGACATCTACTGGTGAAAGGAAGGTATTAAACGAATTGTACTTTTCACACGTATTCACAGATAGGAAAACAAGAGAAAAATAAGAGAGATTATCTGAAATTAAATTTGCGGGTGTTTTAGGTAAGGGGGGTACGAGTCGGCTCTCTAGGTATTCCTTCCTCTATGCATAGAGGAAGGAATACCTAGAGACGCGACTTCGGTTGGTTTTTCTCTTCCACCCTACAAGCTGCAATGAGAGGAAAAACTCCACAGTGCTTATATGTGGTAGTTTTCCCGTGCATTTTAAATGGCACCAACACATTCAACTGTGGAGTTGAGCTCAAAACACTTAAAAACAATTTAAGTGCTCAGTAGGAAATAAATTCATAAAAAAATAATATAATAAATTCAAAACACGAACCTTTTTTTTTATTTCTGTACATATTTATGTGTCTGGAGTGAGCTATTTGAGCTATTCAAGTTCATGTACAAACCAAAATCATGTTTAAATTCAAAATTTGTGAGGACATCTACTGGTGAAAGGAAGGTATTAAACGAATTGTACCTTTCACACGTATTCACAGATACGAAAAAAAGAGAAAAATAAGAGAGATTATCTGAAATTAAATTTGCGGGTGTTTTAGGTAAGGGGGGTACGAGTCGGCTCTCTAGGTATTCCTTCCTCTATGCCTCTATGGCTGTAAAGTTGCTGTCGCTAATATCGTGCGTTGAATTAAAAAAGCAAATCCAACAATCCAAAAGCAAAGCCAACAATCCAAAAGCAAATCCAGCAACCCAAAATCAAATCCTAAACAGCTTATACATATAGATAAATGTTTTCGTATTTCAAAAAGTGGAGATAGCCTAGAGGATAAGGTGAATGTCTGTTGAGTTAACTTGCCTAGGTTCAAATCTGACGGGAAATTGAGATTGTTTTTTTTTTTACATTACTAAAGCCTGGTACGCTGCTCGCGCTAAATTTTAGCTCCCATACAAATTATCGAAAATTTTTAGCCGAGATAAAATGGATCCCATACAAGTTATCGATAACTTGTATGGGAATTTTATCTCAGCTAAAATTTAGCGCGAGCAGCGTACCAGGCTTAAAATACAAATTAATTAAATTTCTCAAAAAAAATCTCCGCAAAAAATATATACGAAAACTTATATCAATATAAGCTCTTTGATATGTATAATAATAATTATTAATTTTTTTATGAAGGTTTAAAAAAATTATTAGTTAAAGCCTGGTACGCTGCTCTCGCTAAATTTTAGCTCCCATACAAATTATCGAAAATTTTTATCTGAGCTAAAATGGATCCCATACAAATTATCGATAACTTGTATGGGAATTTTATCTCGGCTAAAATTTAGCGCGAGCAGCGTACCAGGCTTAAGACTCAACTCGAAAATACATAATAGTTGAGGTGCAAACATGTAGTTCATCTATCTTCCGGTACTCTTGTAGTTGCAGAGTAATCTGCGGTGTCACTTCTATTTGTAATTATTCAATCATGTATACCAATTATCTGAAATTAAATTTGCGGGTGTTTTAGGCAAAATGGGTACGAGTCGGCTCTCTAGGTATTCCTTCCTCTATGATAATAGGTGTGTTTTTTTGTTTATCTGTATAGATTTTGTGCAAAAAAACGACATCGAGATTTTTGAAATCAAAACAATTTACGTGTTAAGCCTGGTACGCTGCTCGCGCTAAATTTTAGCTCCCATACAAATTATCGAAAAATTTTATCTGAGCTAAAATGGATCCCATACAAATTATCGATAACTTGTATGGGAATTTTATCTCAGCTAAAATTTAGCGCGAGCAGCGTACCTACCAGGCTTTAAAAACAACAAACTTAATCTGTATAGATTTTTGAAAAATCCAGATAATTATCCAGATTTTACTTTCTTTCGATAAAAACAGTATTGCCAAGAGGTAGTTTAATTGTTGTGTGCATACAGAAATATTAACAAAAAAAAAAGCGGAGAAAATGAGGTTTGAAAAAAGCTCTCATAGAAAAAAATAATCAAACATTTTTTTGACATGGTTGCATTGAAATGTTAATATTTCGAGACATACGCAATGCACTTTTCAGATAAAAGTCTTAAATGGATCCTGATAAGATTGTTGAACAAATATATATATAAAATTACCAAAGATTTTTCGAAAAATTAGAAATAAAAATAAAAGTTTCCACATTTGATTTAAAAAAAATCAATATGGCTACCTTCAAACGCTTATAACACTAGAACGATGCAACTAATGTTAATGGTCATGGTCGTAAAATGTAGCTTACAATATACAGATAATTTTTGTTTTTTGTTAAAAAAAAAACTTTCTGAATCCAACATGGAAAAAAAATAACATGAGCACGGCACATTTTTGACAGTCAGCTGCCAAAGTGTATGTACAGTGGTGCCAAACATTTGGACAGATTTCAGATTTCCCGATGTCGTTTTTTTGCACAAAATCTATATATGTAGATAAACAAAAAAACACACCTAATAATAAAAAAAATATTTATATATGAAAATGGAGACACTGTATTTAAATTCCAGTATAATACCGTTGATTATTGTTTCAGGAGTTACATAAATCGTTTCCGGTGCTACAAAAACAAAGATGCAATTACCAAATTAAAAAAAAAAAAAATCTAAAAAAAGCATAAATATTGATTCAGGAAAAACAAATACATATCAGTGGCGAAGGGTTCATATAACTCGGTTATTTCCGTCTTAAGCCTGGTACGCTGCTCGCGCTAAATTTTAGCTGAGATAAAATTCCCATACAAGTTATCGATAACTTGTATGGAATCCATTTTATCTCGGCTAAAAATTTTCGATAATTTGTATGGGAGCTAAAATTTAGCGCGAGCAGCGTACCAGGCTTTACCTTTTGAAATTCTCAAACTCAACAACATAAACTTCTGACAACATGAATATAATTTCAATCAACACCTACACACGCTGTCAACATTATTTCAACAACTCTGCTTTCAGTTCTACTCTACACACCTATCTGCTTTTCAACTCACTCCATAAACAAACACAAAACTAGAACAAAAAAAAAGGTAACCCGAAAAATGTCGTCTATCGTCCTTAGAGGATATAATATATGGAGTGCTTGTGCTGTTAGTTCCTACCGATTGGGCTGAAATTTTGTGTGGAGCTTAAAAATACTATTCTCTAGTGAAGTACGTAGGATTTTTTTGAAATATTAATTTTTAAAAAAATGGCATTAGTTTGAAAAAATTATTTCATTCCAAAAACAAAATTCGTTGAAAAAAAGACCATAAAATCGTTAAATTTTAATATTTAATATTAATATTAAAAAAATCCTACGTACTTCACTAGAGAATAGTATTTTTAAGCTCCACACAAAATTTCAGCCCAATCGGTTAAAAACTGTAGGAGTTAGTTGGTCGCCCGATGGGAGCACAGGATTTTACTATCACCCTGAACTACACCGCCATTTAAAAAATTTCACATCATTAAAAAATTTAACATTAGCCTATTTTGCTACCTATTAATATACTTAATTAAACTAAACAAACACCAAAAGAAAATAATATTTCTTCTTTGTTTTATACGCTGATGAATATGACGCTCGATTTCATGGTTTACAAGGTGTTATTACCCCTTAAGGCTAGCTGGGTTAAGCGTTAAAGCCTGGTACGCTGCTCGCGCTAAATTTTAGCTCCCATACAAATTATCGAAAAATTTTAGCCGAGCTAAAATGAGTCCCATACAAATTATCGATAACTTGTATGGGAATTTTATCTTGGCTCAAATTTAGCGCGAGCAGCGTACCAGGCTTAAGCATTAGAAAGTTAATGAAATTAATGAAATTAATGAAAAAAAAATCAGGCGTCTTATACTAATTTTTTTCTTAGGCGTTGCGTTTTGAAATATGAATTTTTGAAAAACACCTATTTTTAGGGATAGTTTTGAGTACTTTTTTATTTTTAGGTGTTGGTTATGCGCAGCGTACGCATGTTCGAGATCTAAGATTACTTTTGACCAAATTAGGGGGAACCGTTTTAACGGTTTTTTATTTAGATATATCTTTTTTATTTTAATAGATAAATAAATGAAATTTTAACCATAGATAGATAATAACTAGGACTTTATTTGTATTTATTTTATATTCACAATCCAGAGATAACGGCAAAAAGATGTTCTTTTTTTAACATGTTATAAATCTTTTGATCTAAAGCAATAGAAAGGTAACAATCTAAATTTTTGAAAGTTTCACTTCTACCACGTGTGAATAGCATACGTGTTTTTTTTTTGTTTTTTTTTTTAAGGTTGAAAAACAGAATTGATCTATGTATTTTTTTTTTGTTATTTAAAAAGAAGGACGTAAAAAGAGAAAATGAAGAGGTTTTTTAGAAAAAAGTAGTTTTGGTTTTTTGTTAATTTCTCAAAAAATACCAATTTTTCATAAATAAGAATGTTTTTTTCATTGCATTGTTTTGATTCTTAATGATAATGGATATGCAAAGTTTGGTTCCTCTACCATAACTTTTAAGGGTTTATCGGTAGTAACTAGTAAGTTTGTAACTGTTATAATAATATGGGTTGACTGTTGACAGATGAAAAACATATATAACTTTTTTCAGAGACGTCAGATTGTCTTGATTTTAGATTTTTTTGGCATCAACATTGGGCACGTTCAAACAGCTATCGGATCTTAGAGGATATATGTATATATATATATAAAGTTAATATTTGGCCATCATATGGTTACTCTAAACAAAAACATATTATTTCAATTTTATAAGAAAATAAAATGCACGACTGGGTCGCACGTACTTGCTCTTGTAGTTCAAAGCATCTTTATCTTAAATATCTATTGGAAATTTAAGATTTTGTGGAGAAAAAAAAATAAAAACAAAAAAAAATCGAAAGTTAAAAATATTCAATATTTTAAATATTTTTTGAAAAACTTTTTTTTTTAATTTTTTTTTACATTTTACACTTCAATACCTATGATGTCTGTAAATTTTGAAAAAATTGACTTATGCATTGATGAAATATATGAACTTAAGAAACATGTCAATTTTTAAAAAACGGCAACGCCATATTTCCGCTCTCGGCATTTTTTGAGAAAAACTAAAAACGCAGTTTTGTTAGAATCAATAAGAGTACTGCGCACACCAAATTTAAACAAAATCGTTAGAGCCGTTTTCGAGAAATTTGAAATACCTCGAAAACGTTATATGGGAGATATGCGTTAAATTGGAGATATTAAAAAAATAAAAAAAACGGTCCTAGGAAATTACGTAAAAATCATCTGTACCAAGTTTCAAGCAAATCCATTGATCCGTTTAGGCCCTAGCTCCATGTACAGACGGACGCACAGACGCACAGACGCACACACGCACAGACGCACACACGCACAGACCGACGGACGGCATGACGAAAACCACTTTTTTGATCTTCTCCATCATCGTAATGTTGGTTTTGATTAAAACCTCGATTTTTTTTTTTCTACACGATACCAATACTTGCCCTATAGAGCAAGTTAAAACAGAAACTAGGTGTTTTTTGTATGGAAAAACCTGTTTGGGAAACCTTTAAGGGCGTCTGGCAGAGGGAATGCTGAAAAATATCTGGCTTAAACTTATATTTTCTAAACCAGAAATAGACATAGAATTTTAATTTGTTACCATCATACGGTTATACCCAACAGAAAATAAGCTATTAGGTTTTTTATTAGAAAAATGCATTTCAAAATGCTTCAAAGCGGTCTGGCGGGCCAAAAGCTGAAAAAAAACTTTTGCTACCCACATTTCTGAAATCAGGGGATTTTTTATGATTTTTTGGTGTATCATTTATTCGGTTAATACCTAAAAAAAAGGCCAAAAGTTGATTTTTGACTGCACTTTGGATGCGTCTGGCAGAGGGAATACTGAAAAATAGCTGGCTAAAAATTATATTTTCTACACCTGGAATAGACATAGAATATTAATTTGTTACCATCATACCGGTTATACCTAACAGAAAATAAGTAATTAAGTTTTTTATTAGAAAAATGCACTTAAAAATGCTTTAAAGCGGTCTGGCGGGGGGAAAGCTGAAAAAGAAACTTGCGGTACCCACAGTTTCGAAATCAGGGGATTTTTTATGATTTTTTGGTGTATCATTTATTCGGTTATACCAAAACGCCAAAAGTTGATTTTTTGCTGCACTTTGGATGCGTCTGGCAAGGGAAAGCTGAAAAAGATCACTGCCAGACTTTTTCCGTTGACATACTGTCGTGCATATCTAGATATGTGCACACTCGAATTTCGGTTATATCAAAACTGCCAAAATATGCTGCCGGCTCTCGGTCTATTATTAATTAAAATTTAATTGAAAAATAATATTAAAAACATTTAAGTTTCCCCATAAATGAAAATTATTCCTATTTCCGTGACCAACTTAGGGCCAGTTGTACAAACGTGGTTCAGCCTCGGATCAGGAATTTAACCCACCGGTTTCGGCGGATTAGCTGCGGACCAACTTCGGTTCAAGCATGAATGTGGTTATTTTTACATATGTGAACCTTGCATCAGTGCTAAACTGGAACCTTACCACCGATTTCAGAAGATAAAAGTTGCTGAACCACGGATTAAATATTTGTACAACTGGGCCTTAGAGGCTCATAATGTTGAGTTTTTACTTATTTTAAAAAAATTAAATTAAATGTGTTTAAAGTTTTCAAAAATTACACGGATAAAAAAGGCGAATGGAATAATGTATTTAATGTATTTATATTGAATGGATTTCTACATGGTTTTTTTATAAGAAAACGTCCGCCTTCAAAAAACAGTGACGAATCTTCTGAATTTCTTGAAAGTATTAATTTAATAGAATTCGTTTAGATTAATGAGAAAATCATTTTATTTTTATACGGCAAAACAGGATACTTATGTAAATCGCATTAATTAGATGTGGGATCCTATAAAAATTTTTTATAAGAACATCTTGTTAACTTGTTTGTTTTGAGAAATTTATAAAAATGAGACTCACATAAGCACATCCACATAGAATGATTAAGAAATGTTTTTATGTTAATTCGAGTTTTTTAAGAATAAATCTTTTATTAAAATTAATTGTGAATTTAGCACAAAATATTTTAAAAAATTAAGAGCAAACATATTAATATTAGGGTGGTGCAAACAAATGTTTCTTTTTTTCATTTTTCAAAAAATTTAGATTTTAGTGATACAGAAAATTTTTAAATCGTGTTTTTTGATAGATCGAGTTTAATTTTTTTTTCGTGTTAGAGTGGCTCTAAAAATTGTTATCTTCTATAGTTTCTTGTGGAATTGGAAAAAATTCAACGTGGATATTACTTTGACCGAATTCTCTCACTAAAATTTTGGCGCCGAACATGAAACTAGTTCAGCGGAAAATGTAAATATCCTTAGGGTGAAACTCATTTTTAAATTCCGGGCGGACAAAAATATTCCGGGCGGAAAACATTTAACGTGAAACTCACAACATTTTACATTTACTCTTGGAATTCAACCAAAATCGATTTAATTAATTTGATATGAATTAAATATTGCTATACAACAAACAAACTTTCTGTGCAGTAAAACTATTTTATTTTTACAAATTTTCCGTGTTTTTAAAAACAATGGACAGGTTCAGAAACGTTAAGGCCCAACCCATAGAATCCGTTGCGTCCGTTCCGTCAATCCATCCGTTGAAGTTGAAGTTTGGGACAGAAAGGGGTGACCCATAGAATACGTCGTACGACGGATTGCTTTTTGACAGCTCACTTCAAATTCCAAGGTGTGTTCGATATTTTATCGCTGAATGTGCACTAAGGAAGTTCTGATGCAAGAAATTTTCAACTATTATTGTTGTTCTTTTTTTTAATAAAATTAAATGCACGACTAGATTTCCTCTAGGTACTTGCTCTTCAGTTAAAAACAATTTTTTACAACAAATTATGAGTTGTAGGTATGACTTTGGCATAGTAAAATTGAACTCTACAACAGAATTTGAGTATTTAATTGATATAATTTATTAGAAGTATCATTAAATGTTACTTTTATTACATTTTCTTTACAAATATACAATTAAAGTTCACAATTCATAAATCGGAGAAGGAAAGAACACAGTTCTTAGTTCTGAAATTCCCCGGTGTGCACTCTAAAACAGAAAATTGAACAGATCTATTGTTGACAACCAATGTCAAAGCATACGACGGACGAAAAAGTAGAAAGTTCGGCAACTTCTTCCGTCGAATCCGTCCGCCTCCGTCCGATCCGTCGCTTATGGGTCGCTACCCATAAGAACGTGTGTATTGTAATGTTTTATTCCGGGTTCACAATAAAACTTATTTAATTTCCACTTATATTTCCGTTCAAATAAGAACACACTTTATTTCAACTCAATTTACTTTTATTATTCGCTCAAACAAACACACTTTTAAATCACTTTATTTACTACTAACAATTCGCAACACTTTATTTCACTTTGTACTGTACTCTTTCACTTTCAAGATTAAACTGTCCCCGGTCGGTGTCTACGCTGCCTTTTATACCGGAATCTCGAGACTCGAGAACGTCCTCGAAGGCTCTCGTCCCTGTCTCTCGAAACTTCCTTTCCAGGAAGGGCACTTCATACTTCCAGTCTAGTGGGATATTTTGAGATGTGTTCAGTGTGGGATATTTTGAGATGTGTTCAGTGAGATATTTTTAGATGTGTTCAGTGGAATATTTTTAGATGTGTTCAGTGAGATATTTTTCTTAATTACTAAAGGTCCGTTCACATTTCTACCTTTGCAGTAGTAGGTAGTGTGTTCAGACTTTTATCTTAAAAGTAGTTCAGTAATTCATCGTTACATTGCCCCCCTCTTAGGATTGTTCGTCCCGAACAACTCCATTGCTTCTATCACCATTATAACGATGTAAACGGTCACAATGAACTACCTTTAGTTTGCCTCTTACCCCTCTTTGTATACGGTAAACCACGTCGTTAATTCTGGTTATTACTGTGTAAGGGCCTTCCCAGTTTTGTTGTAGCTTCGGTGATAGTCCCTTTTGTCGGTGGGGATTGTAAAACCACACAAGTTCTCCTTCTTGAAACCCTGTTGCTGTCGCTCGTGCGTCATATCTTGTTTTCATCCTGTCACTAGACGCTTTTATATTTGTCCTTGTCCGTTGGTGAATGTCAGCCAGTGTTCCTTTCAGGTTATCTACGTACTCATCCATTTCATGTGGCTCGTTTGGAACACTTCCAAATTTTATCTCACTTGGCAGACGTATTGTTGAGCCAAATAGGACTTCCGATGGTGTATGTCCAGTAGAACTATGTGTTGCACTTCTATAAGCCATCAAGAATAATGGAATATGTCGGTCCCAGTCTCGTTGATTATCATTGACTACTTTTGACAGGTGTTCCTTGAGTGTCCTGTTAAATCGCTCAACCATCCCATCAGATTGTGGGTGAAGCGGTGTTGTTCGCGTCTTCTTGATGCCAAGGAGTGAGCAAACCTCTTGAAAAATCTTAGATTCGAAGTTCCTTCCTTGGTCGGAATGAAGTTCCATGGGTACTCCGAACCTGCTCACCCAATGAAAGACAATCTTATCCACAACTGTTTTGGTTTCCTGGTTTGGAATGGCAAATGCCTCAGGCCATTTGCTGAAGTAGTCCATCACTACAAGGATGTATCGATTTCCGTTGTTGGTTTCGGGAAAAGGACCTGCTACGTCTATTGCAATTCTCTCAAAAGGTGCACCCACATTGTACTGCTGCATCTTGCTTTGGATTTTTCTAGCTGGTCCTTTGCTAGCGGCACAAGTATCACATTTTCGGCACCACTTTTCAACGTCTTCTCTCATACGCAACCAGTAAAATTGCTGTCGTAGCTTTTCCAGCGTCTTGTTGATGCCTAAATGGCCTCCAGAAGTTCCACCGTGCATCTCTCGGAGAACATCATTTATCTTTGACTGAGGTACGACTAGCTGCATTACATAGGATTTACCATCTGCGGATTCCCACTTACGCCTGAGTAGCCCTTCTTGCACATGAAGTGAGTCCCATTGTGCCCAATATGCTTTTAGAGTGGGGCTTCGGTCGGAGATGTCGGCCCATTCTGGTTTCTCTTGATGTTCCTTCCATGCAAGGATGGGTTCGATGTCCGAATCTTCCTGTTGGGCCATTCTGAGTTCTTCATTACTCCAGCCGCAAATGGGATCAGCTCTCGTTCTTCTAACAGCGACAACTTCCTTTTCTTCTAGTCGTGTGCAATGTTTGCAGTCTTGCTTGCACGGGCGCCGAGATAATGCGTCTGCATTTGAATGCAGTTTTCCTCTTCGATGTTGAATCTGACATTGATACGTCTGAAGTATCTCGATCCATCTTGCTACTTGACCCTCTGGATTTTTGAAGTTCAAAAGCCAATTTAGTGCACCATGATCTGTGCGAAGAAGGAACTTCTGTCCATAGATGTACTTATGGAAGTGCTTTGTTGCCAATACTAGAGCTAGAAGTTCCCTTCTGGTCACGCAATAGTTTCTTTCTTGTTTCGAGAGTACCTTGCTGAAATAGGCAACGACCTTTTCTTCTCCGTCATGAACTTGCGATAAAACAGCACCAACTCCAACATTACTTGCATCTGCGTCAATGATGAATTGTTTGCCTGGAGTCGGATAGGCCAGCACAGGAGCTTCACATAACCGCAGCTTCAGTTCCTGAAAGCTTTTCTCACACTCACCTGACCATTTAAAGGGTTTACCCTTCTCCGTAAGTTGGTGCAAGCTTTTGGCGATTCTCGCAAAATCCTTCACAAATCGTCGATAGTACGTTGCCAGACCGAGGAAACTCCGAAGTTGATGCTTGTCCTGAGGGGTTGGCCAGTTCTTCACAGTGTCAACTTTTTCAGGATCAGTCTTCACTCCTTGGGATGAGATGATATGCCCCAAATATTTAACCTCGGTCTTGAAAAGTGCACATTTCTTTGGATTCAACTTAAGATGTGCTTCTCGTAGCCTCTGGAATACAGCCTTTAGATTTTCACAATGGTCATCAAATGTTTTTCCGTAAACGATGACATCATCCAAATAGACTAGGCAAGATTTCCAGGTTAATCCATTCAAAACGCACTCCATCAAACGCTCAAAAGTAGCTGGGGCATTACATAGCCCAAACGGCATGACATTAAACTGCCACAGACCATTTCCTGTGGAGAAAGCCGTCTTTTCCCGATCTTCTGGATGGATTTCCATCTGCCACACAGTGTGTCGTCCCCTTATGATAAATCACTTTTTTTTTTGTTAAAAATTAATATTTTTGCTATTAAAATATAATTTAGAAGTGTCAACTCATATGAAAACATATTTATATTACAAAATAACCCAGGTTATGTATTCAAAATAAGCTCCGAAACATGAGTATCTCGGAAATCGAAAATATTTTGAGGAATTTATGGGAATCTTTGAGAGTATATATTTCACGTTTGGTAATTGTTTGAAAAATTTTGTTAATGTTATTTTGTTTATTTGAGTGTTGTTGTAAAACGTATAACAAAAAAAATTTAATTTATAAAATTATATATGAGTTATTAAAATTTCTTTGATAAATGGCCAAAAAAAAAAAATTTAATTTTTAAACTTAATTTAAAAAAATACTTATTAAATCATATCGATAATTTTTTTATATTATTTTGCCATAGGCCTATACTTAATATTGGCAAAGTTTGGTCTGCTTCTGTTTGCGATTACCAGAGATATTCACATTTATGTGCTACGAGTCAAGTACTCAAAATAATTCAGTTTTTGAGAAACATCTTCAAGGGGATCACAAAAATGAAAAAATCGATGTTTTTAATAATTTTTAGCCATACACAAGTAACAAAAAGCTGTTTATGTAATTAAAAATATTTTAAATATTGTGTTCAACAAGAAAAAAATTATATTTTTCTGCATACTAAATTTTTAATATAATTACTTGACCCGGCCACGCTCTACTGTGTATTATAGCGTATTTACCAACCTCGCCGATATAAGAATTTACGAAAACGCAAATAAAACGTTATTTTAAAATTTGAAAGCGATTGACAAAAAACTATTCGAGATTTGCTATGAAACGCAAATAAACATACGATTTTTTTGTATAGAGAAGATAAACAAAACAAGTTGACTTCAACTTAAGATTTCTCAAGGTAGAAAAAAAAGATATTGAAAAGATTTAAACGGGCTTTAATAGAAACTGTCACAAATTTACTTAAAATAAATTCACCACGTTCAAGAACATAACCTCAAAAACTGTTAAAAAACGACATTTCAGATTTTCTAACGGGAATATTTCAAAAACGTGATATGATAGAATTTTTCTGAGTTCGGATTCGAGTTCAACACACCAAAAACCTTACGAAAAGTATATTTTTGTTTATATATAAAATAAAAATTAATTTTGCTCACAAGTGGCTTCTTCAATAAATGTTAATTTCATAAATTATACATAAAAAAAAAGTAATAGGTTGTTTAATTTGTTAATTTGTAATTTTGTTTTCTATTCCTGCTATAAAAACACAAAAAAAGATATTAAAACTCCAAAAACTTAGCTGCAAGTATTTATGATAAACTTTTGTATGGGCTCGACACACTGTGTGCCAGTAGCCACTCTTCAAATCCAAAGTCGAAAACCATTGTGCTCCTTCCATTGCATCTAGAGTATCGCTGATTCTTGGCAGTGGGTAGCTGTCTTTCTTCGTCACATCATTCAGCCTGCGGTAGTCGACACAAAATCGAGTGCTTCCATCTTTCTTTTTGACGAGAACTACCGGTGATGCCCAAGGGCTTTTGGAATTTTCGATCAGCCCATCTTTCTTCATTGTCGATATCATTTCTTCAACTTCACCTTGTTTGGCCAAGGGAAGACGTCTTGCTGGTTGACGAATCGGCCTAGCATCTCCTGTATCGATTCGATGCTGCACTAGTTGTGTTCGGCCGTACTGCCCGCTGGGGGAAGAGAAGATATCAGCATATTCGTGAAGAAGCCTTCCCGCAACATTAAGCTGATGTTGACTCAAGTTGTCTGAATTGAGAATTTGTTTCTTTAGTTTCTCCGAGTTCGTAGTCATCTGTGTATCCACTTCGTTGATCTTAGTTATTGCGGCCACAGATTCACATTGCCCAACAACTTCTCCTTTCTTAAGCTTGATTGGGTACGGTTTGATGTTAAGTATCCGTACAGGTACCATGTTGTTCTTTGGTGCCACAAGAGTCTTCCCGATGATGATGTTTTCGGAACTTTGCTCAACTTCTGGTTCAACCATGAGGTATCGATGGCTTCCAAAGTTCCCCTTTAACTTGGTCCACACAAAAACTTCTGAAGAAGGAGGCAGGCACATGTCTTCTTTGATGACAGTTCTAATTGTTGTCGAGTTTTCAGTGCCATAGACCATTGGAATCTCTACATTTCTGTATTTCAGGACTTGATTTCCGATATCCAAAATGATTCCATGCTCCTTCATGAAGTCGATTCCAATGATGCACTCGTCACATATATCTGCCACCAAAAACACATGCGAAAACTCTAGTTCTGCCACACGGATCGTAAGACGAACTTCACCGTACACCCTTGCTGCTTCTCCTGTGGCGGTCTTCAGACGGTAGCTGTTGGTGTTATGTAGCCATGTCATCTTCACCAAGTCTCTTCGTACAATGGAGGCGGTGGCACCGGTGTCAATTGTAGCCACGTGTTGTTTGTTGTTTATGGTCGCCTCCACTGTCAGACTTTTTTTGTCTCGTTTAGTCTGTGAGACTTGAATTGTGGTTCTGGGGCCATCGATACCAGAAACCAGCTTCTGTCCCTCGAAGTTGGTTCTTACTCGTTTCCCCGAGTGGGAATCAAGATGAGCATGAGTGTTAGTTGTATCGCTTACCTGTTGTTGGGCAATATTCCTATTTCCACAGTGTTGGCAAGCAGTTCTTCTTGGTGGCAATCTGCACTGCCGCTGGAGATGTCCAGTCTTGTTACAGTTCCAGCATCGAGCAGCTCCGTCTCGCTGGTTTCTTTGGAATGCGAGTTTTTGACAAGAGCATTCCTCCACTGCAACTTCTCTTACCCGATGAACGCCTTGAGAAGCCTGTTCTGCTGCTTCCATAGTCAGTGCAAACGCTAATGCTTCAGGAAGGGAACGTTTTCCAGCTGTTCGAATTGCTCGCTGAAGATTTATATCAGATACAGCACGTACAAAGGCTTCTGTCGCAAACTGATTGATAATGTCATCTCCTGCTGTCGGATATGCCAGATGAGCCAACCTTTCAATATCTGCTTGAAGTTGTTGCAGAGTTTCTCCTCTTTTCTGGACTCTTGTATTGAGTTGGACGCGGAAGACTTCCTGCATATGGCCATCTCCAAAGCGTTTTTCAATGACCTGGACAAGAGCGTTAAAGTTACCATTCTTTTCTGGTGGTAACGTTTGTAACAACTCAGCAGCAGGACCTCTAAGAGCAAGAGTCAGCGCTATACATTTGTCTTCGTCATCCCAGCCATTTGTTGTGGCAGCTGCCTCAAACTGTTTCTTGTAGATCGACCAAGAACTTTGTCCATCAAAGGTTGGTGGATGCATTTTCTTCTTCTTTAAATACTCACCAGAACTTTCTCGCACCTTAATTTTTCGAACCTTGTCAAGTTCTTCGGTAAAATTTTGCATTTTGACTTCCATTCCTTTCAATTTGTCATCGAATTTTATTTCTACTTTCTCGAGTTTTTCTTCAACTTTCTCGAACTTTTCTTGAGATTGTTTTTCAACACCTTTGATGGAAGCATCAAGAGCAACGAACTTGTTCTCGATAGCATCAAGCTTACCTTCGATGAGGTTTTTCTGTTCATCTAGAAGGTTCTTTTGGGTTTCCAGTTTTTCGAGAAGATTCTGTTGTTCACTCTTTTGCTCGGTACGTTGTGCCTCAATTTTTTCGAGAACACTACTCTGTTGTTTTTCTAATTGTTCTCTCTGTTCCTTGCGTTGTGTCTCTATTTGTTCGAGAAGATTCTTCTGTTCATCCTTTTGTTCTTTACGTTGTTGTTCCATTTGATCTTTCTGTTCTTCAAATTTTGCAAGGAGAACAGCCATCATGGATGACATATCGGAACTAGTACTTACTCGTTCTTCTATCATTTCAACCTCGAATTGAAATGTATCCAAATCTTCGTTTTTCTGGGTTAAATAATCCTGTAGACGGATAATGAGATCATTTTTTGATCCAGCAGTAGGAAGACCTCGCTTAGTTAATTCCGCCTTCAACTCAGTCAAACTTAACTGATTTAGTGTTTTACCCATTTTAACTTTTCAAAACGCGAGCACTTTTACTTATTTCAAAATGTTTTACACTTTGTTTATTGTTAAAACACACGCGCACTTTTTATTTTATTCGCGAAATTATCTGATTCGCACAAATAAATAAGTTTTATTCCACTTTTCTGACACCAATGTAATGTTTTATTCCGGGTTCACAATAAAACTTATTTAATTTCCACTTATATTTCCGTTCAAATAAGAACACACTTTATTTCAACTCAATTTACTTTTATTATTCGCTCAAACAAACACACTTTTAAATCACTTTATTTACTACTAACAATTCGCAACACTTTATTTCACTTTGTACTGTACTCTTTCACTTTCAAGATTAAACTGTCCTCGGTCGGTGTCTACGCTGCCTTTTATACCGGAATCTCGAGACTCGAGAACGTCCTCGAAGGCTCTCGTCCCTGTCTCTCGAAACTTCCTTTCCAGGAAGGGCACTTCATACTTCCAGTCTAGTGGGATATTTTGAAGTGTGTTCAGTGTGGGATATTTTGAGATGTGTTCAGTGAGATATTTTTAGATGTGTTCAGTGGAATATTTTTAGATGTGTTCAGTGAGATATTTTTCTTAATTACTAAAGGTCCGTTCACATTTCTACCTTTGCAGTAGTAGGTAGTGTGTTCAGACTTTTATCTTAAAAGTAGTTCAGTAATTCATCGTTACAGTATTTTATCGAGCTGTCAGTCAAAAACTTCGACGGAACGGACGCAACGGATTCTATGGGTTGGGCCCTTTAGGCACTAAATATTTAGGTAATTTCTCGGTCTCTGATTGGTCAGCTGTCAAAAAAAATCTTTCCAATTTAGGTAATTTTATTTGAAAAGCTAACTGGAAAGTTAGGCAAGAAAATTCTTAAAATTTAGGAAAGTTTTTCTTGTCAACATGACAGCAGATTGTTGTTAATTAAAGAATTAATTTAGCAAAATTGAATTAGGCGTGGCAAAATCGCATCGTCACCTCCTCGCGGTGCCCGCTGGATATCCAACTAACGACGAGCGTTGGATCCATTCGATCCACGAGCTGAGTCACTTGAGTTATCTTTTCAGGAACTAGGAGCAAAAGAACAGAAATATCGCTCTGAATGCACCAACTCACAATTAAATCCAAGAGCGTCTGACACATATTGTGCGGCACACTGGTCAGCGTCTGTACCCTGTGGGGCGGCTGAATATAAACTATGGATAGAAGTAACTGACCTATTTATGGTACGAAAACAAAGTTAAAAAAATTATGGCAATGAACAAAACGACTAGATTAAATACCCCAGGTGGCAATCCAGTGAAACTGGTAAAACCACTCTCTTTAGAGGTCGGTCCTATGGATTCTGGGTAGGACCAATTATTGCTTATAAATATTGAGAGACGGAGTTCAAAGATCCAAAGAACTCCCCCAAACAAATTTACTTCAGGGGTTACATCACCGACAACCCCTATTGATGTTAAACACATCAGCGAAAAAGGGACCAAGAAAAATGAAGAGATCGACATTACAGATCAACAGAGTTCCATCGAAAACAAAGAGATAGACCAATCAAAATCAAAGAACTACTTTGAAGAATGGCAAATTGAAATAGCGGCAAGAAAACAACTTGAAGTTCTAGTTCAAAGTCTTCAGCTGCAAGTGAAAAAACTCGAAGAGAAAGATTCCTTACTTGACAAGAAAGATTCAGAGTCCACGCTTCAGTTAAGTTTAAAACTGAGAAAAAGAAAAATAAGCGTATCACAAAGAAACGTAAACCAAACGGGAGTCCTGAGATTTGTTTAAGAAATCAGAAAAGCTCTAAAACTGAAAATAATAAAGAATTGTTTACAGAAACTAATGAACCGAATAATGTGGTAGCTGTTGTTAAATCAAATTCTCAGGCTAAAGGCAGCAAAAAAATTACACCACCACCAATTATGATCTCAGGATTTCCAATTTTTGGAGATCTTAAGAAAATAATAGAAAAATGTACTAAAAAAGCTTGCAAATACACATCGTACAACAAAGACAACTGGAAAGTCACAGTCGAAGAAGCACAACTGAAGAACTGAGCAAACACCAAATTCAATGGCACTCATATGAGAACAAAGCTACAAGGCCAATAAAAGTAGTAGCCAGAGGTCTTCACTCCTCGTGCTCTCCCGAGGAAGTAGTGGAAGATCTTGTACAAAAAGGCTTCCAAGCCCTTGATGCAGTCAACCTATTTAAAAATGAGACAGTTAAAAACTCCTCTGGAGAATCCACGACAAGTAAGAGGTTACTACCTTTATTCATGCTAACTTTTGACAGTAAACAAAGTATCGAGGAGATTTATAAAGTAAGATCAATCTTGGGCATAGCTGTTAAAATTGAACCACTCCGAAAATCTAAAGTTGTTCCGCAATGCAAACGTTGCCAAGCTTTTGGTCATACCCAAAAATACTGCAACCGCGAGTTTGCTTGTGTAAAGTGCGAAGGAAAACATGCAACTAAAAATTGTCCGATGAGCAAAGATCAGAAAGCAAAATGTGTGAACTGCCAGGGTAATCACCCGGCAAGCTATAGAGGCTGCCCAGTTGCCAAAAAATTCCAAGAGTTCAGAAGCAAAAATACATCTGCTAGAGACAAACCCAGAAACACAGTAAATACCGATTTAACTGCTGAAAACAACACTAAGAATGAACCGCCTAAAAAAGCTGTTCAAAGTAAAAGCGATGAAAATAAAGCTTATTCTCAGATTCTAAAAAATGTGCGGAAGAATGAAGAGACTTCCATAAAAGAAATGCAACAACTCATTCTCCAAAGAATTGATAAACAGGATTTGAATATCAAACAGTTAAGCGAAAAAGTCGCTTTTAAAAAACAATGATGGACAGAACACTTAAAATCGCTACATGGAATGCAAACGGTCTTTTACAACACTTATCCGAATTAAAAATCTTTTTAGATCTAGAACATATATGTAGATATTTGCCTGGTGTCCGAAACTCATTTCTCCAATGGGCAAAGTCTAGATAATGTAATAGAAAACTATTCATGTTACCACGCTCCACATCCAGCTGACAAGGCAAGAGGTGGATCGGCGATTCTTATAAAAGAAAACTTAAAACATTATGAAGAAACCAAGCTTACTAATGAAAATATGCAAGTAACAACTATTAGTATTGGTATGAAAAAGAAAGAGTTTAAGATAGCAGCTATATACTGCCCACCAAGGCGATCCCCGACAGAAGATGACTATACAGATCTATTAAATCTTCTTGGGCATAGCTTTCTTGTTGGTGGAGACTTTAATGCGAAACACACCCATTGGGGTTCAAGACTTATATCAACAAAAGGCAAAAGACTTTTCCAAGCAAGCCGTAAATACAATTGCGAATTCTATTCCTCCAGGTCGCCAACTTACTGGCCTTCCGATACTAACAAAATACCAGACCTTATTGACTTTTTCGTAGCTAAAGGAATAAAACGAAATCACATTAGTGTCGAAGGTAATTATGACTTGTCATCAGATCATACTCCAGTGATTCTATCACTAAGTGAATCGGAAGTAATAGAAAAAAGTAGGTAATCCAAAGCTTGTAAATAAGAAAACAAACTGGAGTGATTTTAGAGAAGGGCTTTTAAGTTTTATAAATTTAAGATCTCCCATGGATAGAATCGAGCAAATTGACCATGAAGTGGAACAATTTATTGCTGATGTGCAACAGGCCGCTGAAGAAAGTACTCCAACATTTTCTAATAGAAGACAAAATGAAATAAAATATCCTTTAGAGATAAGAGAGTTGATAATAGAGAAAAGAAGAGCTCGAAGAAAATGGCAAAATACTAGATTTCCAGATGATAAAACAACGTTTAACCGTATAAGCAACAATCTTAAAAAACAAATTTATAAATTCAAAAATGATTCACTCAGTACATTCCTAAAGAATTTAACGACTGATGCTTCAACCGATTTTTCGCTATGGAAAGCAGCCAAGCGCCTGAAAAGACCGCAGTTACAAAACTCGCCCTTGAAATCTCAAGATGGGAAATGGATCGGTAACCCAAAAGAAAAAGCCAACCTTTTCGCGGAGCATCTTGCGAATGTTTTTAAGCCATACCCAACAAACGCGGCTGAAAATAGCTTACAGTTAGTTGATAAGATAGATGAAAGTGAAATACCAATTGTTAGATTAAAAGAAATAAAAAGTATGTGTTTACATCAACTATCAAATAAAAAATCACCAGGTTACGATCTAATTACTGCCCAGGTTATGAAAGAAATGCCTTTGAAAGCCTTCATAAAACTCCAATATACAGGGTGATTCGGGAGTAATGTGCCAAAAAGCTAGAGCGTGTAGGTTAGGTTGAGACAAGAAAAAAATCGTATGGGAGGGGGGGTCTATTCCCCCCCGTTTAGCGGGGAGGGGCAATTTGAGAAAAAATTGACTTATTTTGGAAAAAAAATATTAAAAATCAACGGTTATACTTACAGTAACGTGTTACACCTTTTTGTAAAGCCAAAACCCTAGTCTTTTACAAACATTTTAAACAAAGCCATTTTATGGCACAGTTTTTGAAAAATTAATTTTTAAAATCAAAATTTTGAAAAAAAAAATTGAAAAAAAAATTTCAAAGTAATTTTTTTCAAAATTTCATGTAATTAAGTACTAATTTAGTTTTTAAAATTCGATGCTTTTCTTCATTTTTAAACAAAAACAGAAAACCAGATTGAAAAATATCTTGTGATTTTCGAGACAAAATGAAATAAAATATCCTTTAGAGATAAGAGAGTTGATAATAGAGAAAAGAAGAGCTCGAAGAAAATGGCAAAATACTAGATTTCCAGATGATAAAACAACGTTTAACCGTATAAGCAACAATCTTAAAAAACAAATTTATAAATTCAAAAATGATTCACTCAGTACATTCCTAAAGAATTTAACGACTGATGCTTCAACCGATTTTTCGCTATGGAAAGCAGCCAAGCGCCTGAAAAGACCGCAGTTACAAAACTCGCCCTTGAAATCTCAAGATGGGAAATGGATCGGTAACCCAAAAGAAAAAGCCAACCTTTTCGCGGAGCATCTTGCGAATGTTTTTAAGCCATACCCAACAAACGCGGCTGAAAATAGCTTACAGTTAGTTGATAAGATAGATGAAAGTGAAATACCAATTGTTAGATTAAAAGAAATAAAAAGTATGTGTTTACATCAACTATCAAATAAAAAATCACCAGGTTACGATCTAATTACTGCCCAGGTTATGAAAGAAATGCCTTTGAAAGCCTTCATAAAACTCCAATATACAGGGTGATTCGGGAGTAATGTGCCAAAAAGCTAGAGCGTGTAGGTTAGGTTGAGACAAGAAAAAAATCGTATGGGAGGGGGGGTCTATTCCCCCCCGTTTAGCGGGGAGGGGCAATTTGAGAAAAAATTGACTTATTTTGGAAAAAAAATATTAAAAATCAACGGTTATACTTACAGTAACGTGTTACACCTTTTTGTAAAGCCAAAACCCTAGTCTTTTACAAACATTTTAAACAAAGCCATTTTATGGCACAGTTTTTGAAAAATTAATTTTTAAAATCAAAATTTTGAAAAAAAAAATTGAAAAAAAAATTTCAAAGTAATTTTTTTCAAAATTTCATGTAATTAAGTACTAATTTAGTTTTTAAAATTCGATGCTTTTCTTCATTTTTAAACAAAAACAGAAAACCAGATTGAAAAATATCTTGTGATTTTCGAGAAATTAACAAAAAACCAAAACTACTTTTTATTTTTGTTTTTACATGGCTGGACTTATTGATAAATTAATTTATAAAACATTAACCATTCGTCAACTATTTTTTAAACATTCAGACTTAAGTAAGGGTACATTAAAGTGATACCGCATTGGATTAACCCTGAATTGATCAACTTTTTTCATTGATAACACCTGAAAACTTACCTGAGCATTTTTCTTACTATGGCTGGGGTGCTCGCCGCCCATGGATTCTAGCTTTAAGGGCTTTCAGGCAATAAAATCGCAATTTCTTCATGGAAATTGAATAACAAATAATAATGTACATCCAAAAGATTAATCGAGGACAAGAAATGGCAAATACGAATACGTAGGAAAAGAACTCAAATGTTATCTAGGAAAAAATGATTCTCTTGAAACCTTTAAAAATCAAAGAATATGATTTAAAATGTCCTTTTTTTATTTTGAACTGCTTGGGCAAGTACTATTTCATTGTTTTTCATTAAAATAAAACAATTATACTGCCTTAAGACGCTTACAGCTAGAATCCATGGGCAGCGAGCACCCCAGCCATAGTAAGAAAAATGCTCAGGTAAGTTTTCAGGTGTTATCAATGAAAAAAGTTGATCAATTCAGGGTTAATCCAATACGGTATCACTTTAATGTACCCTTACTTAAGTCTGAATGTTTAAAAAATAGTTGACGAATGGTTAATGTTTTATAAATTAATTTATCAATAAGTCCAGCCATGTAAAAGCAAAAATAAAGAGGTTTTTTAGAAAAAAGTAGTTTTGGTTTTTTGTTAATTTCTCGAAAATCACAAGATATTTTTCAATCTGGTTTTCTGTTTTTGTTTAAAAATGAAGAAAAGCATCGAATTTTAAAAACTAAATTAGTACTTAATTACATGAAATTTTGAAAAAAATTACTTTGAAATTTTTTTTTTCAATTTTTTTTTCAAAATTTTGATTTTAAAAATTAATTTTTCAAAAACTGTGCCATAAAATGGCTTTGTTTAAAATGTTTGTAAAAGACTAGGGTTTTGGCTTTACAAAAAGGTGTATTACGTTACTGTAAGTATAACCGTTGATTTTTAATAATTTTTTTCCAAAATAAGTCAATTTTTTCTTAAATTGCCCCTCCCCGCTAAATGGGGGGGAATAGACCCCTTCCTCCCATACGATTTTTTTCTTGTCTCGACCTAACCTACACGCTCTAGCTTTTTGGCACATTACTCCTGAATCACCCTGTACAATAAATGCATGCCTTTAGCATGGTATGTCCCACACCATTGGAAAATTGCTGAAGTTATTGTCATACCAAAGCAAGGTAAGCCACCTACAGAAGTGACGTCTTACAGACCAATATCGCTTATACCAATTATGGCAAAAGTTTTTGAAAAACTGCTTCTGAAGAGACTTAGCAAAATTATAGAAGAAAGAAGGTTAATCCTAAATCATCAGTTAGGCTTTAGAAATAAACATTCCACGATAGACCAAGTTCATAGAATAACGGACGTAATAGAAAAAGCATTAGAAGAAAAACAAGTATGTTCAGCTATTTTCTTAAATGTTGCTCAAGCCTTTGACAAGGTTTGGCGTAAGGGACATGAGTACAAACTGCGAAGGGATCTTCCCAGACAGTTCTATGAAATATTAAAATCGTACATTTCAGACCGATTGTTTAGAGTAAGGTACGATCAAGAATATTCGGAATTGAAGAAAATAGAAGCCGGTGTACCACAAGGAAGTGTCCTAGGTCCTACCCTGTATTTACTATACACAAGGGATATCCCAGTTGGTAATCACACCATAATGGCTACTTTTGCAGATGATACCGCAATTTCGGTACCCGACAAATGTGTCTCTAAGGCAGCAGTAAAACTACAAAATGCCGTCGACACAGTCAGAGATTGGACCGAAAAATGGCGTATCAAACTCAATGAAACAAAATCTTCACATATAAACTTTACAAATAAAAAGATAAACAATATTCCAATATTCATTAATAATCAAGCTGTACCTTACGCCAATACGGCCAAATACCTTGGAATGACTTTGGATGCAAAGCTAAAGTGGAAAGAGCACATCAAAAAGAAAAGAGAAGAACTAAACTTGAAATATAGAAAAATGTACTGGTTACTTGGTAACAACTCTGATTTATCAACCCAAAACAAAATAATGCTGTATAATCAAGTTCTAAAGCCCGTTTGGATCTGGTATCCAATTATGGGGCTGTACAAAGAAAACAAATACCGAAATCATCCAAAAATTCCAAAACAAAGTCCTTCGTGGAATAGTTAATGCACCTTGGTACATAAGAAATAGCGATCTACATCGTGACTTACAAATAGAAACGGTTACTGAAGTTGTTAAAAAATACGCTGTATCGCATAATCAGAGACTGCAAAGTCATACCAATTCTGAAATGGTATCCGTCTTGAATACAAGAAACCATGTTCGGAGATTAAGAAGAACCAAGCCTCATGAGCTTATGGTCTAAAAAAACATGGGAAAGTATTAAAAGTTTAAACTTCCCCCAAAGTGATTTTACAAAGTTAAGAAAGAAAAATCTGATGTCGATCTCTCAAGATTGGTCCTGATAAAGAGGTGGTTTTAGTGGTTAAGAGTCCCACACTACTTGGTGTCGAATACTGCCAAGTGTCTTTTGAAGATTTCCTCCCATCAAAAAAAAAAAAAAAAAAAAAAAATTGAATTTATTTGTGTGAAAAACGAGTAAAAAGTGCATTATCGGTTATAATTAATATTATTTATTCATTAAAGTTAACTTAAATTTGGTGTCTTCCCCATGCGATCGGTAAAATACTTAAGTAAATTTCGAAATTTGACAAAAATGACAGAAAATGACGTTGCCTAAATATCTAGCCCCTAATATTTCCTGAACGTGCCCAATGTTTTCGGGAACTGAAAAAGGAAATACTTTTTTGCTTATCCAAACAAAACTCATTCCGTGATCATTTTTGTATTTTTTTTTCTGACGTTTATGAACACTAAGTGACTGCTGAAAATTGTACTAATGAGGCCCGCAAACATTCTGCAGAATTGGTGTGTTCATTAATGCAGCAAAGCAGAAAGACGATTGTACTAACGCAGATTTCCGATGTTTATGAAAACACCCCTCATCAAATCTGTTTTAGTTATTTTACTTTTTAGTCGTACCTATAATATTTGAAAGTAGATGACAATTTCTTTGGGTGGTATGAGCTCCCAAAGCCCCTCTCTTGCAAATTAAAGACAAAAGTTTTTGCGATAATTTGAAAGGGATAAAATAGATAGTTCCCAATACCCCTCCCCTGAGTCCGGACCCCAAAATATTCCGTTGCCATCCGAACTTCATATGTGTACAAAGTTTCAGTTCTATACGATATTGGGAATCGGGTAAAAATAGTTTTCCAATATTTATATGGCTAGTTTTTTAGTTGCTTTGTTAGTTACAAACAAAGCTAATAAAAGTATATTAATAATAAAACAACTTTATTATTTTTAGTATATTTTCCTTAAACATTCGAATTCACAATCAAAAGTTTCTGTAAACAAAAAAGCTAATAAAAGGAGTGAATAATGACAAATAACCAAACTGCGGGTTGAATAAGAATTTCCAATTAAATTTTGCGAGCAATGTCAATGTGTAAATCAAGCCAATAAACGCAAAAACCTGAACAATAACCTTTTTATTCAATATAATGCACTTTTTAAGAAATCGCCACAAAATCTATATGTTCGAACGCTATTTACACGTGTAAATATAAATACACGTGTAAATATAAATACACGTGTAAATATAAATACACGTGTAAATATAAATACACGTGCTTCGGCACGAATAATTTAAATACACGTGTAACACGTGTACCTTAATACAAGTGCAATAGTAGGCTCTACTCGAAATACAACAAAAGCCAAAAAAGAAAACAAACTAATGCAATCACTATTCGCGGCATCTCAAGTGTTTTTCAAGAATTCAAATTTCGAAACGCAGATTTAGAAAAGAATCCGTTTTAGACTAATTTTTTTTTTTCATTATCTTTGGAATGCCATTTTTCAAATTGTCAAAATTCCTCTACCTTTATTTATTATTTAAGCTTTAAATATTTTCTTCAATAATATTTGTACGACATTTAGAAAAAAGTTACATTTTTTTTTAAACCAACCATGTAGAAATTTCAAACTGAGGTTACGGTACTTCCTACGTTGCGTGGAAAAGTGGCGGGTATCAAAAACGATCTTTGGTAAAATTGGCCTTTAACGCATATTAGGCGCAAGGACAAGTAATGGGATTTCCACAAATTTGTTTTACATTGTTTGTCCTTTTCCTAGATTTTAGTCGAGTAAAATTAAGCATAAAATTTGTAAAATCTCGGAATCCAGGGAAAATCGATGTATCTGTTAAACGAGTATTGGGCTGCATTATTAAAAGGTCAAAGAAAGTTAGAAAACAAAATTTCACCGCTCTCGATTACAAGAACATTTAAGAACCGTTTACTAAAAAATATTTAATTCCGTATGAAATCGTTCAAACGTAATTGCAGCCTCATTTTAGATTTCGCTCAAACTTTGTCAGGATGTTTTCTAGGACTGTAAGGAAGGAAGTTCACGATGATTTAATTTTAAGTTGCGGGGTTTCCTCGCTATTCGCATTCAAACTTTTGGAAAATGTCATTTTTATGTTATTATAGTTTTGCTTTTATTAAAGATATCTTTTTGTTTGAAACGGCATTTTAAAGTTTGAGATCAGTATTTTTTGAATAAAAAAATATTAAAAAATACGTATTAATTATCCCTGAATTAAAAATAATTTTTGAAAAACTGGTAATTTTTCTGATTTCTTATGGTTTTTGACTGGCTCCAGAAACTTGGCTATTATATATACGAGGCTTATACTTACCAAATATTAAAAAATATAGATATTTTTCAACAAAATAAATCTTTAATCAATTCGATAGCAAACATTTTTAGCTCCAAATTTTGATTAAAAAAAAAAACTTTTATACTGTGATTTTTCACGATTTGACTAAAGATAGAAATATGAAACTTACAGCGTGTCAAGTCCTAAAAATAAAAGTTGTGTTATTTTCATATCTTCTTAGTGTACCGCTTGTTTGCAAAACGCCAAAAAAACGCTAAAAAGCCAAAATAACCCCTATTTAAGGGTATGATTTCACTATGTTTGAAATGAGATAGAAGCTTGAAATTTACAGTATATTTAGTTCGTATTCTTAGCTATATTCCCAGAAAATAGATATATATTTTTTTGTTTCCTTCTTTATGTATTTCGAAAATATCAAATATTTAAATTAATACAACACCTATATCTTTTAAAAGTAATCGCAATCGGGAAAAATACCGGTATTTCATGACTAAGCGACGTTATAGTTATATGTATAATGCAACATTACAACTAACATTGCAATGAAAATTGCATGTTTTTTTTCAAGATGTTCCCAATATTGAAAACAAAAAAAGTCATCTCAAGAAGATTTAAAAAAAAAGTAAAAAGAGTCGTTGTTTCGGTTGGATTCTAACTTAATTTAATACTTTCCTTATAAATTTTACATTTTGTATACAAAAATAAGACATATTGTTCTTTATTATTACGTTTTACTAATTATAAATTATACAACTCGATGACATTCCTGTAATTTCTTTTAAATTAATAAATACGAAGTTAAGATTTGAGAAATTTGTTTTGGTCAAAATTTTAACCGATATCAGGCATACACAGTTGTAACATAATGCTGGTACAATGTTTTCAAAGTATTTTTAAATTGCCTTTCTATTAAATTAAAATAACTGAATATAAAATATATTTATAAACTGCTAAGTTAAGTTTTTAATACAACACTATTTCTTTTTCTCTCGATTTAAATAATTACAAATAATAATGAACAAATCTTGGGATTATTTTTAGGTTTGTATCCAGAAACTATTATATAAATCCATTTGTTGCTTAATATTTTAACAGGTATTTATTATACTTTTCTCCTTACTCAAAAATACTCGCATTTTCAAAAAATATATAAGCTAGGTTTCTCTGTTTTCTTAGAATACCTTTATTGGATTGGCTTGTTAAATTTTTGTTGGAGAAAATTTGAGAATTTTGAGAAATAAAAACTAAATAGTGTATAAATACATAATCAAAATGTCAATGTCAAAGAGAGAGAGAGAATAACAAGTTTTAAGATTAAATACAAAATGAATTTTATGTATGAAGTGTGTCGGTTGAAACAAATTAAAAAAGAAACAGTTAACGCGAATAAACGATATATTAAAAGGGCGGATCACTTAATTTATCATTACCATCAACCTTCCCGCTTAATAGAAGAAGGTGTCTCAGCAAGACCTTTCACTTTAAGTCGATCTGCGGTTTTCAGGAAGGCTGGGAGTTGCTCTTGTGATACATTTACTTCACCCGCATACATAAATTCTAGAATTGCTTGAAGATGAATATATGAAACGTCTTTTAAAATGATGATAGGATGTTTTGATGGGTTTTCCTGTAAAATTGTAGACTGCAATATTAAATTTATAAAAAAATAATCACTTAGTTTAAACCCACCTCTAAAAGGGCTTTAAAATATGGACTACAAGCGGACAGAACCATTTTGTGAGCTTTACATGTTTGACCTTCGCAGGCCAGAGTCACCTGAAATTAAAAATAAAATAATTAAATTAATAATATTTTTTTAAGCATTTTCTTGATTTCTGACCTTCTCTTAAATGACTTAGGGCCATTTTTTTCACTATTGCTCAACTTAAAGCAAACTCTCGAGTTTGCTAACTTGAGAGTTGACTTTAACTCGAGAGTTAAAACGCAAGTTGTAATTTCTTTTTATTCACCAATTATTTTCTCAACTCTCCAGTTAAAGATCTAAAGTTGGCCAACTTCAACTTTGAAAAATATCCCTGGGATATTTATGAAATATGGAACAAAAACTGTCATTTATTTAAATTAAAATTAGAATCTGTCATATCGATAGCATATTTGTATTCTATTTTGTGTTTAATTTTTGGATTTTTGTTTGCTTTGGAATATTAATTCCTTAATACAATAACTGCCAACAAAATTTTGACAGAAAATTAAAAAAAAAAAAATCTGAAGCAAACTCTCAACTTTGGTCGGCAATCTACTACTTTTTAGAGAAATTGAGAACTGGAAGTTGATCAACTCTCGAGTTTAAAATCGAAAGTTGAAAACGTCAACTTGGAGTGAATAAAACCGAAATCGGAAGTTGAGGATAAAAATCCTCAAGTTATGTTCAAATCCGAGTGAAAAAAATGGCCCTTAATTGATTGAAGAAATAGTAGTAAATTTTCCAAAATTAAAAAAAAAGACGTTTTTAATTTATTAAAATATTTTTTATTTGTCGAATATTAATTTCCTTTAAAACGCACACCCAATTTTACAATAAATGTTATAATTTTTTTAAAACCTATAACTTTTTCTTTTATTTTGTTTTTAAAAAGAGCCTTTCAAGAAATATTTTTTGAATAAAGTTTTAATTTTTCGGAAATGAATCGATTAAAGTATTTTCCCGACGCACAGTGGGTACCCTCGCATACAAAGTTCGGTCAAAAATATAATAATGAAACACCTGTATTATGACTTTATATGATTTATTATTGCAAAATAATACATCAAGTCAATTTTTTAAATTATTTGTTATTTTGAAGAAAAATAAAAAAATAAAAAAATGGTTAATGCCGGGAATCGAATCTGGCTTTCAGTCGTGCACCTTACCCTCTAGGTCAGTCTTTTATAAAAATAGTAGTGCCAATAAGGCAATCTTTAAGTTTCAAGTTGAAATTTTTTTTTTCAGTGTAGGGTCATTTAAACTCGTATTACTAGAAAAGGGGAAAAAACTGCGCTATTATTTCGAAAGGTAGGAAAGTATTCTTCATTTGAGAACTTAAATTGTTGAAGGCACTTGAAGGTTAACCAATTAAATCTCTAATTTACTGAAAATTATGCTTAGTAAAAATGATTAAAATTGCTTCGCTTACGAGCCCCATTACAAGAAGCCTTAATGTTATTTAACAATATAATTTATGTTTTTAGGAAGAATTAACCTTCTCCTTTAATATCCATAATAATTTAATATTGTCAACAATTTTTTAACATCCGTGATCACTATCCCAAATTAACACCTTATAACTGCCGCGATAAGCAAGCTGTACTTTTTTTTTATATATTGACTTTGAACGGCTATTAAGAAATGCAAAAATGTGTAACCGTCTAACTTTTTTTGGTTTTGGTTTGAAGGGAGATTGTAGAACATTTTTTAATCATTGCATTTTAAAAAAAACTCACATTTACTTTTTTTTATTTTTGACCTATGGCGGTACCCACTGTGCGACGTTTCGAAAGGGTTACACTTGTCTTGGTCACGGGTTGACTGTTGGTTTGTGGGTGGTTTTGTTTTTTGTTTTTTCTCTATTCTCTCGATTCTTGTTGTCTTTTGCGGAGATTGTACCGGTGCGTTGTTTGTGCATGAAGCTTGTTGTTGCAATTGTTGTTGTTGTTATGAATTCACGTAATCTTGTGAACAAGCAAATCTGATAACATCAGCCTACAAATTGTTTTGATTTTTGTTTTCTGTGTGTTTTCTGTTAAGCTTTATTGTGCTAAGCAGTGGTCCCAAGCAGAAGAGAGATTAAAACTTTGGTCGCGGTTGAAATTTGAAAGCATTTTAATTTCAATTACTTCTCTAACCAATCTGGGTATTTAGTAACGTTCGGTGGAGATGGATTTAGCTTGATCGAATCTGATAGTGATAATCATTATAAGCCAAATGCTCACAAAAAGCTGATTTTGTCACTTCGTTCTTTTGTATTAATTTTATTAATCCTTCAACCTTGTAGAAATCGCTCGTTTTGTTTCACCAATGTATGCCAAAGCTACAAAGAACAGAGTACACTCCAGGATTTTGAAACTGAATTTTATCTTTTGGGGATCTTCAAAGTTGGCGAATTTTCGCTGGTGGTTTGAAAACAGTTTTATGCCGTATGTACGTTGCAATTAGTACTATGTAATTTTGTTTTCAAAATTCATTAGTTTTTCAGGCGAAAACAGAAAGGTGGATGCGAAAATAATTTTTCGTTCCGAGAGAAAAAAATAAACTCCTTTTTTACAAAATTTTTTTCTTGTATTTACTTAACTGTCTGACATACTAAAAAGATATTCATTCTCTTTTATTTATTGAGTTGTTTTCATATGGATTAAGCAATAAGATCTTCTTATTTTTCATTCGTTGATCAAACAATGGAATTCGAAGTTTTTTTTTATTTCGCATTTTTGTGTTTTTCTATATAATTCTGATGATAAAAGAATCCATATAATAAGGCTTCCACTATTTTGGGACGTTTCTATTTATTCTTTTAGAGAATAAGGTATTATATCAATTGAAGATAGGAATAAGATTTGTTCCCAGAGACCATTAAGCCTAAATTATGAGCAGTACGTAGTTAATTGAAAAAGAATTACATAGTCAATTTAGGTGAAAAACGAGCATTCTTCAGATGCTTCCCGATTTTTATTTTTCCAAAATACAAAAAAGTATCATAAAAGGTTCAGAAGACCATAACACATAAACCAAGAGTTGCACGCAGTGATCTGAAAGAAAAGTCTAAAAAAGTTCTACTCTATATAATAGTTTCAAATTAATGAATGAATTATCGCAAGCACTCATCCCAATCATAACTCATGGCACGATGGTAAGTGCGATGGGCAATGACACCAGTTCGACACCCAGCCTCCACCACATAAAAAATTAAAAAAAAAAAAAAACGTTGAGAGGTAAAAAAGACACTCAATTTTTTGTTTGACAGTTCGGGCTCTACTTTGAACTAGAAAAGAAAAAAGTTTATTGCTGTTTGTTTTGCATCTCCTGAATAGAAATTGGGCAGGTTCAGAAACGTTAAGCCGAAAAGCTTCGCCGCACAGAAAAAATTGCCTCGTGAAAATTCGGCATTAGGGTCTAAATGAAGGGTGATTCATCGTGAAGTTTGATTTGCAATAGGTCTTTTTTTTTTACACATCACGCGTTTTTCCTTTTAAACTGCATTATCATTTTTGTTAAGATTTTTTTGGCAAATTATCACGAAAACTCAAACCACAACAACGTCTACAAATTGTTCAGCTGTATTACAAAAATCAGCGTTCTGTGAGAACGGCTACGTTCATAAACAAAACTGCCTTATTTGGGCTTCATAATTTTAAAATTCAACTAATATGATGGTTAGTCCAATAAACTTTCATTTTCATCCGACATGCATCTGTTTTGTTTCAAATGTGTTGAATTTTCAGGAATTATCCTTATGGAATGCCTATGGTGGTTGTTTACCCACGTTCTTAAGCATTGCATTATTTTTATTATTATTTTTTTTTTAATTTGGGTTTACATATTGCATACATCATAAATACCAAATGTAATACTATTACACATTCTAGCGACCTTTGGTAATAACCATTTGGGACACCTAATTTTGTATTATTTTCTTCCAAAAACCATTGTCCTCACCATTTTTTTTTACGTCGAATGGTACTGTTAAATAAGTAACTTTTTTGATATCTCAGTTGTTAATTTGCATTGAGGCTTTTTAAATGTTTTTCACATTTTGCAACCAGCACACTACCTTCGCACTCACACCACTTTTTTGCTTGATATTAGCGCCAAAATGAAGAGAGTTGCAGATCGTTTTCCAATTATTTTTCTCTTGATTTGGCTGCTTACTATAAATAATAAATCAAAATTGATGAACAAAATTTTATTAAAAAAATCATAAAAACAGCTGGAATAATTCTATTTTCAATTTTAATATTATGATTTTACTGATTTATCAACGTCAAGGTTCATTACTTTTTAATCAAAACAAGATAAAAATAAGTTTTAAATAGATATGTATATGAAAATACTTTATTATTTATTGTATATTTTTTGTTCATTTTCTTGCCTTTGTATTACAAAATTAATAAAATAAAATTTTACTCAAACGAAAATTGAAACATGAGGGCGAGTGGTCTACGATCCTAGGACAAGAAAGTTAGAGGCTTTATATTTGTTGACATATGTACCCCTTAAAGGCTGTTATTGGACTCATCAAGTCGATCATTCAATAATTGAACAACTATTGAGAAGCGCAGCATAGAAACACAAATTTTCATTTGAGAGCAATTGCATTAAAAGAAGAAAAGTTGATCTACGAAAGTGGACCACGCGCCCACCGGAGGGTTAATTTAGCAGCATAATACGCAAATTCTTAATTTCTCTTTTCTCATTGAAAATTCTAATACAAAATTAGTAAACTTTCACATTCATATCACTATCGCTTTTTGCAAGATTTCAGTTGTTTTGTTGTTATTGCTTTAACCTGTTTACAATTTGTTTTCGTATCAATAAAATCTGAATTATTTCCTTGAACTTAATTTCTATTAAACCATAACGACAGTTCTTTTTTTCGGAAAATATAACCTACAGCATTATGGCGCAGAGTTTAGCAAATTTGTTATTTGTCCATTTCAGTTGCCGATGTAAATCATTTAATAAAGTTCCAAAAACAACTACCCCAAACACGTATTAATATAACAAAACGAGAAAGAAAGAAATAATTATTAAAATATAATATTTATACTTACATCTGTAAAACTTTTTTCATCTCGTAGGTGCCTGAAGGATGTAACCATATTTGTTTGAAAATCATTCCATTTTAAAAAGAACTGTTGATCGGCCATCATTAATATCTTTTGTTTTTGTTTTGATTAACTAAATTTAATTTTATTCGGTCTTCTTAAGAATTTCCGTAACTACTTTCTCCTGTTGATTCTGCAACTCTTTTATGTTTCCTGATTGCAAAATAGTATATAGCCCAGGTTATCTCTCGCACGCACTTTGATAATAAAGAATATGCAATACAAAAGAATCTACCTGAAGTTGCAGAACAAATAGAATTGACACGCGTATATAGGTCAGTCCCTCTCCAAGAGACAAATGAAATAATGTATTAGACTATGTTCTTGGCTGCAACGATAAAAATAAAAAGAAAAATAAAATGAATTAAAACAGGTAATTTAAGAGTACAATATTTTGAAATAAATTGATACAAAAAGAAAGCAATCAGAGAACCAAGAGTAAAAAAAACTATTGAACACAAGAATAGGTATCATAGATAGAAAAGTTGAAAGTACTTTTTCTTCATGTATTTTACTTCTCAACATTCGTCACAGATTCACATTACACAGTCGTCGCATCATAGCCGGGACGGAACCTATACATCTCTGTTCCTCTTTTCGATATTCCCATTTGGATTTATTTCGCGCTTATTCAATTCCACTATGAATGATGCTGTTGTTTTTGTTTCGATTTTCATTCTAAAAACCTGTATCTACACATATTTCGAAATTTCTTTTTTTTTTCTTTTTATGCTTCTCTTTATAGTACGTTTCAGTCTAACCAACGCCATTTCGATGCTCCTCTATAAGTTTGTTATGTACAACCTATACCAATCCATCCAAACAAAAAACTAAAAAAAATATAAATCATTTTAAACAAAAATAATGAATTAAAAAAAGTACAAATGAGGAGCGGAGTCATAGTGATGCTGGCCGATGGGCGAAAGAAAGAAAGAAAATTATCTTTAAGAAAGAAAGAAAAGTATATAAGGAATTAATAACCAAAAGAGGACTGCCACACTCAAGTTATAATATGGTGTAATTTAGATTTTGACTTGGTTTAAAGACTTCAATATTTGTATGTAAATTAAGAATATGTAGATGTGTACGCATGTATAAATATAATGAATTACTTTTATTACAGAACATGTTACAGAACATCCCTACCTACATTTATTTAAAGTTTAATTAAATAAATTCTGTTCCGGATTAAGCAAGCAGATCATTTTCTCATTCGGGACAAGGAATATCAATTTATTCCCGCCGCCGCACAGTGTGGCCAATCACGAATCTAGCTGGACAAAATTAATAACTCGCGTTAAATCGACTTTTTTTCTAAACAGTTTTAAACAAATGAATGTGAATAGATAAAATTCTATAAAAAAGAAAGATTTTTTAAAAAGAAATCTATAATTTCTGCAAAAAGTGGGTCAAAATAGTGATGAAGTAGTATTTGAATGTATGTTTCCGTAAACATATTCTATGATTGGATATACGTAATTATTTAAAAAAACGCTTGAAAAATCTCAATAAATAAAAACTCTATTGCTATTCACGAAAAAAGAGATGCAGAATAATTAGTTTTTATTAAGAAATAGAACTTTTAAACACGTTTTTGACAGGTGACATACATGATTTATTTTCTCAATATCATGCTTTAAATTAAAATTTTAGCAATGATTTTAGTTAAATATGCTTCACAATCATAAAAAATGGCATCACCTTTAAAAATATCGGCAGATATTTTAAAAAAGTAACTCCTTTTTGTGCGATGCTAACTTGAAACATAAGGGCCTATTAAAAACAGCTGTGTTTTTATATTACCTTCGATGTTTTTCAAGCTAATAATTCTCTAAATTTCTTCGTGACCCTATTTCTGGCCTTTTACACTTGCTTGCTTTTTGCATTGAACTTCTTTAAAATGTTCCGACAGAAAAGCATCATTCATCAATGATAATGCCTCATTAGTTGAAAATTCCAGTGGTTCCAGAAAATCAGAACTTAATCTTTTATACATTTTGATCCTCCACTCAAAGAATATTTCAATAAATCCTTTCCGGTATTATTGGAATATGCTTTTTCAATTTTGCGGAGAGCGATTCTACTGATTTTAACTATTTTCTAATGGATAGGTGCACTTAGGAGACTTTTAACCTTCCGTTTGTTATATTTTTCCCGTTTTTTTTAGTTTTTAAAAATTCTTTTCTACTTTTGTTTCACTATCTACTGTTTTTGTTTATTTAGTTATCAATCACATACCTAATATTGGTTAAGCAAAATGAAATTCTTGTTTATAGAGCGGTCCAAAGTGTCTTCCACCTTTTTTGTCTTTTTTTCGCTTAACTTGAAGCACAAAACTTTTATAAATGTTTTTAATTTTTATTTATTGTCAAAAATGTTCCAAAGATGATACCTGCTCATTAAAAGATCAAAAAAACTGTCTTTTCGGTCTTATTTGGCAGTTTTGACACATTTTTCGAAAATTTGTTTTTTTGTAAATCTTGACTTCATTTTGAAAAGTGAAAAAAGTTGTATGGCGGTCGAGAAAACGCGAGATATGTAAATAGCTAATCTTAATGACAACACTCCACAATTCATGAATTAATTAATTTCAGACCGGAAAAATGCGGAAAAATTAACTTTACCTCTAATTGAAAAACAAAGATATTTTTTTTTTTGCACTTCCTAGCCTTCTTACAGAATTTATTTTTTTTTTTAATAGTTGCAATGGTAATTAATAAATAAAAATTATAATACTTTACCTCCAAATGTAGACTAACAATTAAAAAAAACAATTACAACAAAAAAACGACCACAGCGTTTTTAATCGTCAGCCAAACTCAAGCGAAAAATAGAATACCTTGTATTATCTCCATCTAACTGTTGACAAGAACCAACTTTCAAGCTTAGCTTACGCTTATCCGAGATGAAAACAAAAAAACCAAACATGAATTACAGTTACCCATTGTATTGAGAAGCTCAACTCATGATTTAAAATCATGTGGCTAAACTTTTTTTTTCTATTTTGTCCAGTCAGATTGGCGAATTACCACACTGTGCTCCGTCGTCAAAAGTCTTGAGTCGCTTAAATCAACAAAAATGTCCAGGACAATAAAAAGTAATTGACAAAAATAAGTGAAAACTCTTTAATTTTTCGTTTTGCTTTTTTTCAAGTCTTTGTTGTTCTATTTTTGTTTGGAAAGTTTCGTTTTCGTTTATAATTTGGAATATTCACAGTCGTTTTTAGACCTCAGTTTATCTAATGTTATTTAAATAGGATAAACTCTAGTCTTTCGTATGGCTATATTATTCACTAGTTTAAAAAGTACTGGATGTAAAATTGTCAAATGTCAAAAATAAATCCAAATCCAAAATAGTTATCCCGATTTTAACTATGAAAATAGTTTAAAAATAGTTAAATATTACTATATTTTTTTTTCTGTGTGATAGTGAATATCATGGATTTGGATTTATTTTTGACATTTCGATTTCTTTACATTCAGATGTATTTTTTAAACTAGTGGCCGTTAGTAACAACTTATACAGCGTCTATGAATATGACCCAATAGTTCATTATATTATATGAAGAAAAAGTTATTGTTCTTTAATGTGGCTAAAAACTTTTGATGTGGGTTGTTCTTACTTCAAGCTTAGTACGCTGCTGATGCGAGTTAGAGGATAAAGTCGATGTCAAATGAATGATACGTCATAAAATGTAGGTCAAAAACTATGGTTACAATTTATCAAGTGAAAAAAAAGTATTAAAAAATCATTGGTTAAGCAAAAAGGTTTGACTTTTTAACAACTTAAAGGCTAAATTACACACTAAATTATATATGTATAAATATATACAAAATAAAATGCACGACTGGGTCGCACGAACTTGCTCTTAGAGTTCAAGTTGCTTAAATGTTAATACTTTTTATATAGAAATTTGGGAAATGTAGGTACATACTATGTATATTGTATACAGGGTGTCCCAAAAGTTAACGTCGAAACGAAAACGGTAGATAGGGTAGGTGGTGACAGTTATCAAAAAAATAATAAAAAAATAGCAGCCATATATTTTGGGAGTTATGGGCATTTGAAAAAAAGTCGAAAAAATGGTCACCCTGTGACGGTTTTTCATGTGCCGTGACTACAAATCTTAATTTTTCTTATTTTTTTTTTTTTACGGAACCTTGAATAACCCTGCTATCAAATGCATTCAAAAATTTTAACTCAGCTGCATCAGTTTTAAAGAAAATATTACTTTTTTACCCAACTTAGTACTAAAAAAATTTACATGACTCGAATTCAATGAGCCGTAGTGTAAAAAAAAATGCACTACGATGTTTCGGCAAGTTGCCTTAAAAGTTGGTGTGTTCAATTCTCTTTTCAAAATGGTACAACATTGTTGGGATTATTCCATAAATAACCGAGATAAATTTTTTTTTCTTAAGAAATCCGACTTTTTTATGAGGTAAAAATAATTCACTCAGTTTGTTTATTTTTTTTAATTACTTTCGGTAGCCTTTTTTATGAAAAAAAAACTTATTTTTTTTATGAAAATAAACTGCGCTTTAATAAAAAGCACACAAAATTAAAACTCATTAACGTGTTTTTTTTACTTAAATGATATGAAAGTGTAAAAAACAACTTAAAATCCGAAGAAAATTGTGTTTGATGCAAAATTGTGGAAAAACGGTTGTCCGCAGAAAAAAAAGTTTTGAGACAAACTTAAACTGTAATAAATTCTTTATTGGTTGTAAAAAAAATCTTTCAAATCAAACTTAGTTTGGCAAAGATAAGGCAGGTTTAAGGACAAGAGAGCAAAAATCATAAAAACCGTGGTAACTCGAAAACGGGACGAAAACGAGAAAATTACCTCTTAAGTTTTTCGACTTAAAATTACCTCAGGAATCCATGGTTTTCATTTGGGGCGGTGACTGTGGGACACCCTGTATAGTACCTATATCGCAAGTAAAAATGCCGAGTCCATCTCTACAATAGCCCTGTTCCTTTGGGAGGTGGTAAGGTACTACTAGTAGTTTACTAGCGATTTTCAATGGAACGCAGTTTCAACGAATTCAAAACAAATCATATCTATTCGGGAAGAAGAGCATGCGTAATTGTAGTAGGAAATGGACTAGATGATACAAAAAAATAATGCAAAAACAAAAAAATGGAAAATTTATCAGTACGGCAAATGTGTTTGTACGTATGTTTTTTTAATGAAAATTGAAATCTTGGATTGATCTTTGATGTTTTAACGATTAAATCGTTTTCCAATTTAAGTCTGTTTCTCTTCATAGTTTTCATGTCCAAAATTGCAGGGAATGTGACTTCACATAGATATATAGTTAAGGAGTGGAGAAGTGCACAAACAACCGCAATGCTTTGTTTGTCAGAATACTCTCCTCTTCTCTTAATCCAGAAATTGTAAATTGTTTTTAAATTAAATCCGTTTTTACCATGCCACCTGCAGTTAAGTCTATAAGGTTTTCTTTCATTTTAACAGACGGCAGATGGGCAATCTCAACCGAATTATTCAATTTGAGATCCCATCTCAATTCCAGAATCCATTTCTGAAAGTAACTCTATTGAGTCTCCAAATTAAATAAACTCTGTACCATTAGAGAAATATGGGAGCTAACCCATATTGATTCTTACCATAAATTGTCTTCAAGAATCTTTTGAACGCAGAGAGAAGAATCAAATTAGTTTGCTTGACACGGACCATAACTGCAGTTTTCCAGAATATTTTTCCTATCAAACTTTTTGAGTTAGCGACCCCGCTAACTCAAAAAGTTTGAAAAACACCAGACTAGATCATCTACTCAAGAGTAAACTGCCACCTCCAATAGAACGGGGTAAAAAGTACTCTGCAACTTTGTTTAAATTCTTTAAACACATAAAAATACTCGTTTCTCATACAATATATAGTCTCTAAGACAGCAAATTTTGGGAGTAAAGGTATAACCAAAATCTGAGTATGCAGTTTTATAGCCTTATGCGTTCTTATAACGAATTCAAAAGTCTGTCATCTTTAAATCACGGCTTTATATGGTTTCCCAGGGGTGCAAACATTAAATTTAATAAAAATTTTTAGGAGTTTATTCCAATCACTCCACAAACTCCAAAAACAAAAAAAAAATATAAATTTCTACAAATAACCATAATGTTACAGTAAATTATTTAAACATGTATTAGAGTGGAGCGTTTTTGGACTTTTCTTTCGAAATCGTTAATGGAAAAAAGGAAATCGGGAAGGCTCCGAAAAATGCACATTTTCGCAAAAATTCAGATTTTTTAAATTGTATACAATCCCACCCAGAACAAATTTCTTTTACAACTTGTTTGTAAGTAAGTAAGTAATTAATTCATTTTATTGATTTGTTCCTTAGATACATGTTAACAATTTAAAGAATTTAAAGCTATGGCTTTGCCGTCAGCTTTTATATAAAACACTAACCTTTGTAACTGCATTTAATTTATGTCGATATCTTGTTTCAATCCTTAGATATTTGACATTTTTGCGAAAATGTGCATTTTTCGGAGCCTTCCCGATTTCCTTTTTTCCATTAACGACTCAAAATAGGGGATCAGATCTGGTTCTAGAGATCACTCAGCATAAGTTATGAGCAGTTGGTAGTGAAATGAAAAAGATTAATCGATTCAGATGGGTTCTAACGCCTCATAAAATATCGATTTTCGTGAAATACGAGCACTCTTCAGAGGCTTCCCGATTTTTATTTTTCCATTGTCGAATAAAAAAAAAGTATCAGAATATGTTCAGAAGAGCACAAGGCATAAACCATGAGTTGCACGCAGTGATCTGAAAGAAAAGTCCAAAAACGCTCCACTCTAACATGTATGTATGTGTAACGAAGCACTATTCGTATGTTCCAAAATTGCATTCAATGTATTTAAGTTTTGACTTTTGGGTCATTACAAAAAATTTATATCGTTTAAACGCATTAATTTTTGAAAATGAAAATTTTCAAAAATAACTTATGATGCGCATAAGAAGGCAACTTAGAAACAAATCAAATCAAGAGGCAACTACAAGTTCACCTAGACTAATACGACTTCTAAGGATGTGAAAACTTTTGTTTATATAAACTGTTTAGGAAGTATTGAATATTTCCTAAACAGTTTATCAGCCTTATCGCGATTTGCAACTATCAATCGGTAGTTGATAAAAATTAAATTTCGATATCTTATGACTTATTTAAGAAAAGTTTTGAAAACAATCGTCCTAAGACGACTTCTACACGAAGACGGAGACGCACATAAGAACAAGGGAGAGAGAAAGATCGATTTCTCCTTCTTGTGCATCTTATGCGTCTACGTCTTTGTGTAGAAGCAGACTAACCGTTATTATATGATATTAAATTTCGATATTTTATTACTTATTTAAGAAAAGTTTTGAAAGCAGAGAATGCTCCTAACCGTTATTAAATGAAATCATTACAAAATTCCATTAAAAAGTTGACAAGTTTTCCAAATTTCAGTATTTATCAACTATCGATTGATAATTGTAAATCACAATAAGGCTGATAAACTGTTTAGGAAATATTGAATCAGGAATGATTTCAAAAAGCTTTAAAGATTCTCAAACTGTGAGACGATTTATCGTCTTTTTGATTATCATTTTAAAAATTACGGAATGATCCCTCTGTATAATATTTCTTACATTTTAATTAATTAAGTTTATTGCGATTTTGATCGCTCGATTATGTAGTCGCAAAAATGGATCACACATGCTTCCAAAATATAATGCACCACTGGGTCGCACGAACTTGCTCTTACAGTTCAAGTTGCTTAAATTTTTAAGACTTTTTATAAATAAATTTGGAAAAAATAAAACAAAATCTGAAACAAATTGTCCTCCAAAACAAGTATGCAGTTTTGATTGATATACTAAGATGCATTTTTAGAAAAAAAATTTTCAAAATCGTTAGAGCCGTTTTTAAAAAAAAATAATTTTTTATAAATTTTTTTTGGAAAAAAAAAGTTTCGTTGAAATCGAATAAGCGGTTTCGGAGCAAATCCTATTTAAAAAAAAAAAACAGTTCTATGGCAAGTACCGTTAATAATGATTTTCAAAAATAATTTTTTACATTAGAAGATAAACCTTGTCTTAAAACTTCCAAATGAATTTTTTAAACAAAATCGTTGGAGCCGTTTTTGAGCAATTTTAACTTTACTAAAATCGGTATATGATAGATACCTATATCGCAAGTAAAAATAGAATGGATTAAAAATTTGAAACTATCTCCCCAGCTTGTGATCTATTTCTGCGATTGAGTAGTCGCGCAACCAAAATCGCATATGTGTTCGCTGCTGGAGCATAATGTAAAATCGGAGCCGAAACCGTAACTGGAGTCGGAAAAACTGTCACAACTTGTCGCACGTTTCACAGAAAATACGTACTAGTAACTGTCAAATAAATTTTCTAATTTTTATCCATTATTTTATTGGTGGTTAAAATTTTTTTATATAATCTCAAAAACTGAACCATGAATTGAAAGCGCACACACGGTACAACTGACCTCACTATTTTTTTTTCCATCACCAGCATTCGATCTGCGATATGAGTGCAGTGGATACTCTAGTGTTCACACACCATACAATTATCGCATGCGATCCAAATTTTGTACGATAATCGGTACGATAATTATCGTACAGACTGCTCAACACACAAAAATTTTCAAGACTGTTGTTTATCATTTCTTAATAAATTAAGGGTGCTGATTCCGAAAACAACATTACTTTTTTTTCTAAAAGCTCTAGTTTTTAAATTCATACATGAAAAGGCATAGAAATTAAAAAAAAATTTTTTTTGCTAAATTTTTTTTATTTAAAAACATTTTTTTTATTTATTTTTATTTTACTTACGGCCATATTATTCACTAGTTTAAAAAATACATCTGGATGTAAAATAGTGAAATGTCAAAAATAAATCCAAATCCAAATTTTAACTATGAAAATAGTTAAAAATGAATATTTTTTTCTCTGGGTGATAGTGAATATTATGGATTTAGATTTATTTTTCACATTTCAATTTCTTTACATCCAGATGTATTTTTTAAACTAATGAATAATATGGCCGTTACTGAACCGAAATACATTACATTCGAAATGAAATTTTCCAGCAAAACTTTAAAAAAGTAAAATCTAAAAAAAATAGCATGAAATTACCCCCAAAATGTAAAAAATGAAAACATCTAAAAAAAAAAAAAAAAATAGAGCTCCTAGAAAGCAACCAGTGTGATTTTTAGGCGAAGTTAACCCATATGCATTAGGTTCGACAAAAATTTTTCTAGAAAATGTTAACAAACAGTTAACATTTCCCCAAAATGTGGAAAACTTAAATATTTCTAAAAATAGAGCTCCTAGAAATAAATGAATGTAATATTTAGGTTTACTGACTCTGAATACATGAAGTTAGTATACATTTTTCTGGAAAATTTTAATAAACGCTCAAAATAAGGAAAACTTAAAAATTAGTATGAGTACTCGCCCTAATATGAAAAATTAAATATATCAAAAACTAGAGCTGCTAAAAAGATATGATTTTTGAGCTTACTAAACCCAAATCTGTAAAATTAGATATAAATCTTGCTAAAAGTTTTTAAAAAGTTGAAAATTGTGCGATATGGGTACTTTAGTGCACACACACGATACAAATATCGAATGCGATCCTAATTTTGCACGATAATCGGAATCGGTACGAGAATTGTTCTATGCTTAAAAGTTTAAACCTGGTCAACTCTTTCGACTCCGGCTCCGGTTTTAGTCCCGTCGGGTTGTGTTCGTGCATTTGCATTAAGCTTCGACACCAGGGTTCCCAGGTTTTCAAAATAAAAATCCCCTTTTTTTGACACCAAAACGTTTATTTTTCCCCTTTTTCGTAAAAAAATCCCCTTTTTTCCAGAAAAAAAATGCAAGTATTTATTTTGTTTATTTACTTTTGTTAAACATATTAATTTTGTATTTAATTTATTCACAAAAATAAAAACTTTAAAATGGACATAAGTAAATAAAAAAAAACTAACAAAAATTAAGCTCAAAATACATATTTCATTTACAAACTAAAAACAGTCAAAATAAAATTTATGAATTATGGAACTACTTCATAAGTTTTATTTTGAGGGTAAATCTAAAATATCAGTGCTAATTTAATAAAAAATGGATATTATTTTCTATATTAAAGTATTTTTATAAATCATAGAGTATTTATGAGGATTAAGGCAGGCTTTTTTAACAACGATGTCTTATAAATGTATCAGTAGGTATTTTTTTTTTACTTTTATTTTTTTTTTGCTGCCGTGGCTGCTGGCTGAAAATTTCGTTTGATATACCCAAAAAAGTACAGATTCCTTTAAAGAAATATTTTGAGGAGTGAATGAAAAAATGGAAGCACCCTACTTTTAAGTAGAGCTGTCAAATTAAAAAATCGACTTAGCGTGGAACACGATAGTTTATTTCGAAATTAAGTTTTATTTAAATTGACTCCATTGTTCAAAGATTGTGTCTAACGTTTTTGTAAGTTTAAATTTTCCCCTTTTTTATCCCCGTCCCCTATTTTATCCCTTTCGTCTAAGAAAATTGGCAAAAATGGTGATTTTCCCCTCAACCTGGGAACCCTGTTCGACACCATTGTGTTCTAGAAGTTAGCCTTAATTTCGATTGTTTATTCAAACTTTTTATATGGTGAAACGTAAATGACGTTCGTTGCCACACAATTTCAAAAAATGTATCTTATAAAATAATGTAGCTTACCTACTTTCAACATATTTGGCGAAACAAGCACTTAATCTAGTTCTTTTTAACAAAATGTTATAATGAGGAAGACAATTGATTTAGCGATTTTATTATATATAGCAAAATTTTAAATCCTATTAAAAAATAATGTGCTTTCCCATTTCAAAATAAAACTAACTTCTTTAAACATCACGAAAGTTATTTTTTTTTTTTAATAATTTATTTCAGTACAATAGGAAACCCTGTTAACCAGCTTGCATCAACATGATAAAAAACGAGCGACGACGATGGTCCGATGGAAAAAAGGCAGATACGCAAAGCATAGAATTAGAAAGAGATTTGTACAAGAATGGGGAACAAATCGTAATATATTTTAATTAAGAATTTGCCTTTCACTTTGTGGTTACTTTTTTTCGCTCGAACTTTAACACCAAATTCCATTTTTGGTTTTTGATTCTAATCAGCTAAAACTTAACAAAATAATAATTTCAACTCAAACAAAGAAACAATATTAATTACTTTTGAAAGAAAGAAAAGAAATTTCTCGTAGGTAGGTCATGGTATTCGCTTACCCCGTTTCGTATTATTTTTATTTTTCATGAAAACAATCCACGTTTTTAATATACAAATATTTCGATTCTGTAGTTTTGATTCACAAAATTATTAAAATGCCATTAATTTTAAAATTTTAAGAGTTTTAAAAAGACACGAAAATTTGTCGTCTGTGACAGTGTGCTTCGGAAACAAAAAAAATTTAAGAAAATGAGAAATAAAATGAAAAAAGAATAACAGAGAAAACGAACCACATGAGCTAGCCTTTTCTTTTTTTCTGTTTCTGTGTGAGAATGTGAGTGAAAGGGAAGAAATGAGCGAAAATGCATTGTCTCATTTGGAACTACCGTAACCCTGATACATAGAGTTAAGTAAATAAGTTTTTAATACATATACATATATAATTTTCGCTACCACACGTCACAAAACGAAACGAAGAATCATTGGAGAGTTCAGACGAATTACTTTGTTGGACAGACATGTCTGATGCACAATAACGAGTCTGCTTTTACACGATGATGCAAGTGCCTGGCTACACAGTGATTTTTCAATCGATTGAAAAATCACATGCGGTGGCTACACACTGTTGTGCCCAATAGGGAAGTTCGAACATTTGTCCTTGTCTTCTCTTTCTATTTACAGTTACCATTTTGACGTTTTAAACTCGGCGAAAATCAAAACAAACCAGCAAAAACAAACCAACAAAACAAATAAGCAAAAAATACAGCATAGAAATATATTTTAAATTCCGTAATTTTTTCGATTTTTAGACACTAAATTAAGTTATAGTAGAACGTTACTACCAAAAAAACACTTGAAATCGATTTGTATGAGTTTTTTTTTTACAAACAACAGTTCTTTAAAATTGCGCGCGTCGTTGAAAAATTTAGTTTGTTTTGATCTTCACCCAGTTTAGCAGATATTTTTTTCTATTTTCTTTTGTTCTTTTGGTACTGACAGATGAGCGAAATTCCGAATCATGATTGTAAAGTGAAACGTGCACGTTCCACTTTTACATTTTCTAGGAACAAACGTCAAAAAGAGGAAAAATTTTGCCTAAAAACTCACTGCTTAGGCGATTGAAAAATCACCGTGTAGACAGGAACCAAAGCTTGAAAGTCAGATTTTCAAACATATGGGCCATATTCTTAGGCCGTGTATGAATTGCGTTAAATATAGTTAACCCCGTGTAAAATTTTTGACGCTTTGAGGTGAATACAAAATTTTCAGCTGTATGGATTATCGTTTAATATTTTTCTCTGCCTTTTTTCTGCCATGAAACTCCTTTTTAATAAAAAAAAACAAAACAAAACAAAACCATCTGCAAAAAAATTTAACCTAATTTAATCAGGTCCCTGCCCTTCAAGCAAGAAAACGGAGCTCACAAAACATGGTATAAAAAGACAAGGTATGATCATTAGAGCCGCCATCTTACAAAATGGGGTAGTAAGATTTTGATGTTTAATATTTGGCAAAGTCAAAAGCAACAACAATTTCCAAGACAAATTTGTTTACAACAACAATTTCAATGGGCAGCCAGTCAAAACCTTAAGTAGCCATTTTTAAGTTTTGACAGTCCTCGATACATAGTTTTTTCTAATGATCATACCTTCTCATTTTATACCATGCCCTTCAAGCAAACAGGTCCGACCTCGGTCCGAATCCGCTCCGCCTGAGGCGGAGCTGAGTCCGACTTCGGATCAGAAACTGGTCCAAAGGCGGCTCAAATTAGTATGGAAATTATAATCACCGCGAAGTCGATTGCATATGTATTGGTGTGGTGAAAATCTCCATTCCGAGAAAACGGAGCCGAAGGCGGACCTGAGCCGGAGCAGCGAAAACCTACCAGAAAGAGGAATAAGAAAGGGATGACATTTCGCATTTGCGACCAAAAAAAGAACAAGATTTATTTTTTTTTTCACTGAAACTGTTTTATTTTTTATTTTATTTTGGGAAACGAAATTTTCACAATAAATACAATATAAAATACAATACATTTTTTTTCATTTTATTTCATTTGATGCTGCTGCTGTTGTTGGTGTTTTTTTAGATACCCAATCGCATGTTTCACCTTCTAGATTTTTCTTCATCATTAGAGATTACATCTACAACACAAGAAGAAACAACATTTTAACCCAAACACTTTGAGCGATATATAAAATATACCTTTTTTGTTTTCCATATTGCTTATAATTTAATAAAATTGTTTATAATTAATAAACTAACATTATACAAACAACGACACGAGACACGACGCGACCAAACACTTCAACAAAAAATAACAAAATGACGCTTTGGCTCTTGTTGGCCTTGTCTTTCTTTTCCTTTTCTCATTTTTTACCACGATTCTCGTTCGACTTTGTGTTCATACACAAAAAGTTGCAAGTGTGTGAGTGCAAGCCCGATTTTCGCGGTCTGAGGTCGGAGTTTCTTTGTTGAACTCAGTTTTCTTGCTTGAAGGGTGCTCACAAAAGACACTCCGACCTCAAAACGAAAACGAAAAACGAGGTTGCACTAACACACTTGCAACTTTTTGTGTATGAACACAAAGTCGAAGGAGAAATCGTGGTGAAAACTGTTGAGATAAGACACTTGTTATGAATTTACTTTGCGTTTTATTCAACTCAGTAACAAATGATTTAATTTATTTTTGTTGTCAATAATTTTCATTTTAAAATTACTTCTCAAATAGCTTCTTGGTTTTGTTTAACTGCGAATAAACCTTTATATAATTCTTTTACCTGAAATTGTTTTATTTAACCAAGAGAAGTTAAAAGGTTATGGGCCCAGGTATGGAAGAAGAAAAATATAAAGTGCAATTGTTTGATGGTACAAATTTCAACAATTGGAAATTTCGTTTAATGGCGATGCTTGAGGAACATGATCTAGAAGAATTTGTAGTCAAGGACTTGAAGAACATTCTAGATGCTGAACCAAATGAAGTAATCAAATTGACGATTAAAAAAAGAGAGAAGAAATGCAAATCATTAATAATCCATGGCATAGCTGATAGTCATCTTGAATACGTTAAAGACAAATCAACGGCAAAAGACATTTTGGAAGGGCTTGAACTTACTTTCGAGAGGAAAAGTATTGCTTCGCAAATGTTTTTGCGGAATAGCATATTAACACTTAAGTGCGCAGAAGGAGAAAATATTGAACAACACCTTCTAAGATTCGATAAGTTGGTTCGGGAGCTACGATCAACAGGAGCGAATTTAGAAAATGCTGATATTATATGTCAGTTACTTCTTACATTGCCCCCTTCATTCAAGACACTGGAACTGCTTTGGAAACGATGGAGGTTGAGAAGTTGACGATAGATATCGTCAAAAGTCGGATTTTAGATGAAGCAAAGAAAAAGTCAAATCCAGAAGTTCATGAGTCAGTTGCAATGTATTCAAAGAGCAAAATTAAGTGTTATAATTGCGGAAAACTTGGACACAAGCGCTCGGAGTGCAAGAGTCGAAGAGAAAATAAATATGATGCGAAAGCCAAAATTAGTACCACTCATGCTGAGACCGAGACGTTTACTTTCATTGCACATTCTGGGATGGGTCTTAAAGCTGAAGCAAATAATTACTTGCATTTTTATTTGGACTCTGGAGCAACGGATCATATGGTCAATGATGAAAAATATTTGACAAACTGCAAAATCTTAGAAAATCCAATTAAAATCTCGGTGGCAAAGAATGGTGTTCATCTAATGGGACTAAGATTGGAAATATCTCAGGAAACTTATCCTTGAACGAGAAGAAAAGTGCTGGCGTGATTGAAGATGTTTTATTCGTAAAAGAATTGTCTTGTAACTTGCTTTCTATTCGGAAACTTGAATCAAAAGGCATTAAGATAGTTTTCGAAAACGGAAAGGCACAAATCTGGAAGGGGAAACATCTCTTAACTGAAGCTGTAAGCAATGGGAAAATGTATGAACTATGCATTGAAGAACTTGAAGTCGGGTTTGCTGGAATAAGTGTTGCAAAAAGTATTGGTTTATGGCACAAACGAATGGGACACATTCCTGGTCAGCTTCGAACAAAACTTGACCCGAAACCATTAAAGTGCGTTATGGTTGGATATACTCCTAATGGTTATCGATTATGGATTATGACGTAATTTTCAATGAACAAAATGATAAGAGCAAGTATATTTGAGAACAATCTAGCATATATAATAAAGATGAGGCCGAAGTCGAAGACATGTCCGAAGCAGGAGGGGAAACAACAGAATGTGAAGATGAGAATCATCAACAACAACAATCAACACTGTGTGAAGATGTGAATTATCAGCATGAGCTTACTGAAGCGACTGATTGTGAAGAATTAGAATCAGTTAACAAAGATGCAATTACAATTGATGAACATCAAAGAAGTAAGCGTACCAGGAAACTACCCGAGAGATTTGAAGAATTTGATATGACAAACTACTTTGATTATGCTTTAAATGCTGAAACATTTTTCGACAATGTGGCAACCTCACTTCAAGAAGGAAAGAAGAGCAGAAATTGGAATAATTGGAAATTTTTTTAGTTTAGTTTTGTTTATTTGGCATACTAGAGCCATTTAAGTAAATTAATTATACAATATTTTACAATTTTAGTTTTTACATTATTCTTAATAAATATTTGTTAATTATACAAATGATAGAAATAAGAATTCGAATAACAAATTGAAATTAATACGTTAAAGTTATTTTGTTCAAATAATAACGTCTTTAGCATGAGTTGCAATAATTCTTTTAAATATGTTGATGTTGGTTGCATATTTTATAAGTTGCGGAAGTTGGTTGAATGTTTGAAAGCCAGAATAAAATGTTGATTGCTGACCTCTTGTTGTTCTCATTCTTCGCACTACAATATCATCTCGATTACGCAGGGGGTATATCACATTATTATTAGTTGGTGCGCTTAAGTATTCAGGACACATGTTATTTTTAATTTTGTAAATGAACGTCATTGTCAAAATATAAAGTCTTTGGTTTATATTGAACCAGTTTAATGAATCGTGCATTTCTCTTATGTGGGCATAGTTATCACGTTTTAGTATAATTCGCATTGCTTTATTTTGCAAAATCTGCATTCGACTTTTTTGGGACATATTAAAGAAGTACAGGACACTTGGACAATACTCGAAATGAGGTTTTATTATTACGTTATATACTCTTATTGCACTGTTTCTTGATAAGCTATTTCTTATTTTTCGTAGCACTCCTAACTTTTTTGATACTTTTTTGCAAAGGTAGTCTGTATGTTCATTCCACGATAGTTTTTTATCTAACATCACACCAAGATACTTTATATGGGACACGATTTCAAGGGGACAGTTATCAACGTGAATGGACAATTGAGGCGGTAACATAGGGACATTAAGTAACATAAATATACCTTTGAGGAGGAGTTAATGTCCTTAAAAACAGCTAACACCTGGACGTTAACAAATCTTCTCAATGCAAGAAATCAACAGTCGTTTAGTTTATCTTCAACGGAAGCAAAATGTGTGGTAGCAGATATGAAGACAAAAGGGTTGCCCAAACCTCAATTTATTGAACTCAGAAAACAGTTAAAAATTTATCATCAAGCTGAGGAGGAGTGTTGAGATACGACACTTGTTATGAATTTACTTTGCGTTTTATTCAACTCAGTAACAAATGATTTAATTTATTTTTGTTGTCAATAATTTTCATTTTAAAATTACTTCTCAAATAGCTTTTTAATAGAACAGATTGTTTTTGTTTAACTGCGAATAAACCTTTATATAATTCTTTTACCTGAAATTATTTTATTTAACAAAAACACCAAAACATATGGAACCGGCTCCGCGGTAATTATATTTTCTATACTAATTTGAGCCGCCGTGGGACCCCTTTGGTAGTCGAGGTCGGACTCAGTCGTAGCGGATTCGGACCGAGGTCAGACTCGTTTGCTTAAAGGGAGAGCCCATTAAATGTTTAACAGCTGAAAATTTTTTATTTACCTCAATAGTGTCAATATACAATCGGCTCCGCGGTGATTATAATTTATATACTAATTTGAGCCGGTGTGGGACCCGCTTCGTAGTCGAGGTGAGGCTCACGTCGGAGCCGATTCGGACCGAGGTCGGACTCATTTGCTTGAAGGGAGACTGGAAACTTTCGTACATTTCAACCCCCCCCCCCCCCCCAAACTCTATTGTTAACCCTTCAAGCAAACGAGCCCAACCTCGGTCCGAATCGGCTCCGAAGTGAGTCCGAGCTGGGCATTGCATCCGGCTCCACGGCGGCTCAAATTAGTATTGAAATTATAATCACCGCGGAGCCGATTGCATATGTATTGTTGTGGTGAGATTCTTCACTGCGAGAAAACGGAGCCAGAGTCGTACCCGAGTCGGAGCAGCGAAAATCTACCACAAAAAGGAACTAAAAAAAGAACGACGTTTCGCATTTGCGACCAAAAAAAAAACAAGATTTTTTTTTTTCACTGAAATTGTTTTATTTTATTTAACTTTCACAAACTAATTTTTTTCAAGATATAGGCCAGCGGCTAGAGTAATTATTGATGAAATTCTACAAGTTTTCTTTGTTGAATGTTGTTCGTGGGTGGTAGTGGCGTCAGGCTGCAGGAGAAAAAGATTTCCTACGACAACACACCAAATTATTAATTAATAAAATTTCTGCGGAAGCACACTTAGCAACATTTCAACAATGCATACCTCTTTTTGGATTAAAACTTTCCTATATTAACAAATTTAATAAACAGAGAGACACGATGTGACAGACTTTGCAAAAAAAAAACCACGCTTTGTTATTCGGATGCCTTTGTCTTTCCTTCGTCAATTTTCCTTTTCGCACTTTTCACCACACGTTTCTCCTTCGATTTTGTGTTTATACAGAAAAAGTTGTCTATGTGTGAGTAAATCGGCGTGTTCATGGCGAAATAAAACAGAACTCCGTTTTCTTGCTTGAGGGGTAGCACATTTGGTACGTTTACCAACTTCACCAACACAAACACACCTATCTGAATTTTCAGATAAAAATAGCCACCTGAAAATCGTAACTAAAAGTCAAAAAACGTAACTAAATGCCATCTAACTTTTTATGACATCTGACCAATCCGAGCCTCTGAAAATTCAGATCTTAAGTTGCCTGCGTTGAAGGCGGGGAACTACGCAAATTATCTCATTTCAAATGCCACATGAAGTAATTTCCTCAACGTTTTGACATTCGAAATAGGATATTTTAAGAAATTATCAACAATCTACTGTAAATTTATTTAATTTTTAATTTATTTTACACAATTTACATACAAAAGTACATGTCTATTAAAAGGGAAAAAAAACTGGAAAAACTAGAATCAAAAAAGGGAAAAAAATTTTTTGGATAAAAAAGAAGAAATTCGACTAGCCAAAAGACAGGCAACCGCAACGCCATAGACCGCCATCAACTTAGCAGCACTTAGTGGGGATTTTCAAAAATTTTTATGCAAATAATTAGGTGAGAATTAGGTGAAATTTAGTGAATCAATTTTACAATTTGGTGAATCATAGTTTAAAAGTTATTAACAAATTGCGTAAGGCGTAAGGTTAGCAGCACTTGGTCATGAAATTCAAAAAAAAATTCTCCATAATTCAGTGTCAATTTAGTGAATCGTATTTGATCAGTTTCATAATTTGGTAAATCATAGTTTATTAAATAATAACTAAAATAGAAAAATTAACAAACGTGACGTAACGTAAAAAAAGCATTTGTTAATCATGGACACAAACCTCACGAATGAGAATGGCAGAGCTCAACACACCAAAACTGGACCTAAATTCAGATTTTTTCACATTGAACGCACTTAATATACATGTATAATATGACAAAGATATATAATATATCTAAATCTATTGTCGTTTTCCAAATTTATGGGAGTGAATCACTCCTTTTTCGTGCAATTTTGGAATTTGTTCACGAAGAATTTGACAAGTGGAGTGTTTTGACGTTTGCTTTGCATGTTTTTGTAATACGAAATAATGAATAAAATAATAACACAATCTTTTAAATTCACTTTTAGTGATTTTTTACAATACTTTATTGAATTTTTTTGTAACTCTTGAATTAAGATTCACCAAATTAAGAATTATGTACCAAAATGCTTGTGGTCTTTTTCTGAATAAATGTTCCGAATTTCAAAATTTGGTGAATCATACTTTTGAAGTAATCATCTGCGGAAGTTCAAAAATGTTCCAAGACGCACGCGAAAAAAACAAAATCGCATGTAACTCTTGAATTAAGATTCACCAAATTAAGAAATATGAACCAAAATGCGTGTGGTCTTTTTCTGAATAAATGTTTCAAATTTCAGAATTTGGTGAATCATACTTTTGAAGTAATCATCTGCGGAAGTTCAAAAATGTTCCAAGACGCACGCGAAAAAAACAAAATCGCATGTAACTCTTGAATTAAGAATCACCAAATTAAGAATTATGTACCAAAATGCTTGTGGTCTTTTTCTGAATAAATGTTCCAAATTTCAGAATTTGGTGAACCATACTTTGGAAGTAATCATCTGCGGAAGTTCAAAAGTGTTCCAAGACGCACGCGAAAAAAACAAAATCGCATGTAACTCTTGAATTAAGATTCACCAAATTAAGAATTATGTACCAAAATGCTTGTGGTCTTTTTCTGAATAAATAGGTGTGTTTTTTATTACCACCGGTCTTAACTGGACAAAAAAAAACGCCCCGGGGCTTAACCTGAAATTTTGGCAGCACTGTATATTGAATGTTCCGAAAACAGCAGACACAACACAAATTTAGAGTTGTCATATTTTTCGCTTTCACGTTTTTCTTGTATTTTTCGTGTATGTTTTACAAAGATATACAAGAATGAATGCTAGCAAAAATAGTTTAATACATTTTATCATTCCAAACGTCAGTTTTCACGTTTGTAAGTAAATTCTAAACAATTTATGAAATTGTTAGTTTGGTAGCACCGATTTAAAACTGTTCAAAAAGTTAAGCCCAGAGAAATCTCCGAGCTAAACAACTAAGCCCAAGGGGCTAAAGTGTTGTTGCATTTAACATGTAAATTGCTTAGCCCAGACTGCGTTTTTTTTGTCCAGTTAAGACCGGTTGTAATAAAAAACACACCTAATGTTCCAAATTACAGAATTTGGTGAATCATACTTTTGAAGTAATCATCTGCGGAAGTTCAAAAATGTTTCAAGACAGATCAGTGTCCAAGACTCATGCGAAAAAAAAAACAAAATCTTTCTTGTGGGTTACTTCCACTGAATGTTAGTTTTGGGCTAGTGAAGATGTAAACAAACTTTTTTTTTATTATAAAATAACATTTTTGTTGTAACTCGCATTGGAAATTTTCAAATCAAAGTCTATCTTGTAAATGAAAAACGTCACCTGAACGCATTGTCATAGTATACATATAAATTAAGTGCGTTCAATGTGAAAAAATCTGAATTTAGGTTCAGTTCTGGTGTGTTGAACTCTGCCATTCTCATTCGTAAGGTTTGTGTCCATGATTAACAAATGCTTTTTTTACGCTACGTCACGTTTGCTAATTTTTCTATTTTAGTTATTATTTAAAAGCTGAAACACAATCACGCTTTAGGGCGTCGCTTCGTTGCGTTACGTTGAGAAATCCTCAAAGCGCGCTTCTGTCACTTTGACTTTGAACAGCTGATTGCAACATAAAATCTGCTGTCAAATAAAAAAAAACACAGTCACTCACAAAATTATTGGGCCAAGTCTTTATCTTGATTTAATTGTGGAAAAATGAAAAAGGATATTAATGTGTTTAAAAAATGCATAGAAATTTGTTTATTCTTTAATCCTATAGTTATAAAAACAAAACCAATCAAAATATATTGTTTTTAACAATAAAACTCAGTCTAAAACATCATTAAATTTTTTTTGTTTTTAATACGTAAATTGTTTTGATTTAAAATATCTCGATGTAGGTTTTTTGTGCAAAAAGTATATAGAGAAATTAAAAAACACACATAGTATTGCAATAATTTTTTTTTTTATTCACATTTGGCGCAATAATAATGTGGGTGACTGTAACTATGTCTGTTAAATGTCAGAAAGCGAGCAAAAGTTCAGTCTGGTTGAACTTTTGCTCGCTTTCTTACGTTTCCTTACGTTTGTCAAAAAAAGCGTACGTAAGAAAAGCGTCATTGTGTGAGGATACACAGATTTCCTATAGTTGAACTTTTCGCAGTTGTCAAAATCGACGGCAAAGCGTGATTGTGTTTCAGCTTTAATAAACTATGATTCACCAAATTATGAAACTGATCAAATACGATTCACTAAATTGACACTGAATTATGAAGAATTTTTTTTTTGAAATTCATGACCAAGTGCTGCTAACTTTACGTCTTACGTAATTTGTTAATAGCTGCGTTCCTTTGGAAATATTTATCTACTTTTTAGTACTTAAAACTACTTTGAATTACTTTTGCTATACTGAAAATGTAGTTCAAAGCAGCTTTAAGTACTAAAAAGTAGATAAATATTTCCAAAGGAACGCAGCTAATAACTTTTAAACTATAGGGGTATTCACGATCTGGTGCAACAGGCCTAGTAAAAGTGTAAAATTTTATTTTATTACAATAGATCGTGAACGCACCTCGTCTTATCTATAGTAAATATTGAATGATTATGAATTATGAATGATATGATTTATATCAGCTTCACTCTTTTTTTTACGGAGTTGTCTTTCCACCGATGCTTCTTCTTTTTTTTATAGTTTCATTCTTTGTTGTGTTCGGGTTAATTTATTTTCACAAATTGCATCAAAAGAAACAAAATAAAAAAGAATAACGGCCACATTATTCACTCTGGATTTAGTTTGGATTTAAGTTAATTTTAAATCCAATCCATTTAATCTGAATTTCATAAATCCAAGGATTTAATTTTTTGGTCATATTATTCAATCAAAAAAAAACTATGTGTTTATTTAATAAATTTTGTATAATTTGCATTTATCTTTATTTTTCCTACACAAAATACGTGAAAAAACAACTGAGCACTGTTAAAATTAATTTCACATCTGGATTTATAAAGTTAAACAGACCTCCAGAGAGCAGTTTAAATTTGTTTGGATTTAACGAGATTGGATTTAAAAAATTGGATTTAAGATTGAATTTAAGTAGTGAATATTATGGAATTGGATTTATTTTTGACATTTGACATTGTTTACATCCAGATGTATTTTTTAAACTAGTGAATAATATGGCCGTAAGAATAAAAAAGATAAACTGTTCATCATGTCAAAAAAATTTTACACCATTGTATTTTTATTTTGCAATAGGGTTAGGGTATAGCAAAAGTGCAAGACCATTGTAAAATTTCAATCCATATTTTGTTGTTGTAGTGTTGTATAATTTTACACTTTTGCACTTTAGCAATGATACTAGACCAGTTGCATCGGATCGTGAATACCCCTTATGATTCACCAAATTGTTTATGTTTATTTTTGTTTATTTATTTAAACCCCTTATGATCCACCAAATTGTAAAATTGATTCACTAAATTTCACCTAATTCTCACCTAATTATTTGCATAAAAATTTTGAAAAACCCCACTAAGTGCTGCTAAGTTGATGGCGGTACGCCATAGCTCATATCATTAAAAGCAGAAACACAATTGGCGCATTCACAAACCTAGGTGCTATGTAGTCGAGTTTCAACTAGCTTTTGGAATGCGAATTTGCACTACAAAGCTAGGTGACAGATACAATAAAAAAAAGTGTTTTCAGTGGTTTAAATAGCTTTTTTTCTTTGAAATTCCTCAATTTCCTGATTTATACTGCACAATTAATTTTATTTTATATGCTTTTTTCATCAATTCCACCAAATTTAAAATTCAAATAGAATTTGTTTCCATCAAACAGCTGACTGAGAAATGTCAATTTTACCTAATTTTTTTAGTTCTTTTCAGCCAATCAGAACGAGTCGACTACGTAGCACCTAGGTTTATGAATGCGCCCAATCAAAGCTGAAACACAATCACGCTTTGCCGTCGATTTTGACAACTGCGAAAAGTTTAACTATAGGAAATCTGTGTATCCTCACACAATGACGCTTTTCTTACGTACGCTTTTTTTGACAAACGTAAGGAAACGTTCAACCAGACTGAACTTTTGCTCGCTTTCTGACATTTAACAGACATAGTTACAGTCACCCACATTATTATTGCGCCAAATGTGAATAAAAAAAAATAAATTATTGCAAAACTATGTGTGTTTTTTAATTTCTCAATATAGATTTTGCACAAAAAAAACGACATCGATATATTTTAAATCAAAACAATTTACGTATTAAAAACAAAAAAATTTTAATGATGTTTTAGACTGAGTTTTATTGTTAAAAACAATATATTTTGATTGGTTTTGTTTTTATAACTATAGGATTAAAGAAATAACAAATTTCTATGCATTTTTTAAACACATTAATAACCTTTTTCATTTTTCCACAATTAAATCAAGATAAAGACTTGGCCCAATAATTTTGTGAGTGACTGTGTTTTTTTTTATTTGACAGCAGATTTTATGTTGCAATCAGCTGTTCAAAGTCAAAGTGACAGAAGCGCGCTTTGAGGATTTCTCAACGTAACGCAACGAAGCGAAGCCCCCAAGCGTGATTGTATTTCAGCTTTCAAGCTTTGCCATACGCGTCATTGCGTTACGTTCAGAAATTCTCGTATACACACCAAAATTGAACTCTGTGATTTTATTTTTTATTATACAAGTTATAAATGGATTTATTTATATTTTTTTGTGTTTGGAAATTTGACCTGGTAGGTATTACCTATTGTTATTTGTTGATATGATATTATAATGCATACGTAACTAATCTAATTTTGTTTATGTGCAAAAATGGAATAATGAAAATAAACGAGGAAATAAAAAAAATTTAATTAAATTGGGAACCAAAGTAACATATATGCCGTTTTCCAATATTCAAAAAGTGTCACTCCTAGCTATATAATCACTCCCAAAAGGAGTGATTTCAAATTCCAAAATTGAAAAAGGAGTGAATTTTTGGAGTGAATTCTTTACTCCCAAAATTTTGAAGGAGTGATCGAGTGATTACCAATACTTCTACACTTTTCTTCATGGACTACTTTCAAATTTTTGGGGGTTGATTTTAATTTTTTTTTGTGAAGAAAATTATATTTATTTATAAAAAAATCAATAAAAGCCGCTGTTCTATTGGAGGTGGTAGTTTACTCGTGAGTAGGGATGGCGGTTGTTAGTACAAAAACCGGTTTTCGGTTTTTCCGGTTTTTTCTTTTTGGTTAAACAGGCCGGTTTAAAACCGGGCCAAAAAACCGGTTTTTGGAAAAACCGGTTTTCGGTTTTTTTGCTTGATTTGACAGTAAAAAAAATTAATCAAATTTGTCAACCAAAAAAAAGCTCTTCCGGCGAAACCCACATGCGGAGCCGTAGTGTGAAGCAGTAGAGTGGGAGAGTTGTGACCCCATCCGAGATCATGACTATCGTCGATAATGGAGAAGAAGAAAATAAAGCTCTTCGAAGAAAATCCCTACGCAAAGCTGTTTTTAGTTTGATTTTGTTATAAGAGTTCATAACTCACTCTTAGTAGGAGTTTTGAGGAATTTTTAAAGCTGAAAATGAATGAAAATTTATAATTATATGGTTAGTTGAGAGAGGGAATGAAAGTTTTGAAGGTTTTCAGTTATTTGTCTCGTCGGGTCGTTTTTTTGTTCGACGTTTTTTTTCGGTTTTTCGTTTTTTTTGTAAAAACCGGTTTAAACCGGGAGGACAAAAAAACCGAAAAAAAACCGGTTGACCAAAACAAAAAAACTGAAACCGGTTTAAACCGGCCGGTTTTTCCCATTCCTACTCGTGAGTAGAAATCTAGTACAACAACTACACATTCCTATCTTCTCGAGTAGAAGATCTAAAATTGGGCAAGAAAATAGTGATTCACTCCCATAATTTTGGAAAAAAATAGCATAGCAAAAAGGGATATAATAGGTTTGTTCTAGGGCACTCTGGGTCGCTCCTTTTTCAACCTATACTATTTTCTTGCCCATGCTAAATTTTTATTTCGAAGTCACTCAGCATAAGTTATGAGCAGTTGGTAGTGAAATGAAAAAGATTAAGTCAATTCAGATGGGTTCTAACGCCCCATAAAATATCGATTTTCGTGAAATACGAGCAATCTAATAAATCTTCCATTTCTTATCAGTCACAGAGCGTATCTACAATTTTGTTTTATTGTCGGGATAATAAATGGATCGATTTCAGCTCCATCGATCCTCTGTCGATTAAATTTCATTGCTAGTCAGTATAGCTTGAGAAGGCAGTTGCCAATTTCTAACATTTTCAGTAGATCAAACTACGGTGCTAATAGCCCTTTAAATCTTTTAATCAATATTTACAATAAAAATTCAAATATAAATAACTCCAGCATTGAAAATATAAAATCACTTAACTTTAAAAAAATATTCTTTATTCAAAATAACCCATATGTTAGTTTTTCTTTTAGTTTTGTAATAATATAATACCTATATATGTAATTTTAATTTTAAGAAAATGTACTTATGTATATCGTTAGTATTTAACGAATAAACTTTGATAATCTTCAAAGGCTTCCCGATTTTTATTTTTCCATTGTCGAATAAAAAAAAAGTATCAGAATATGTTCAAAAGAGCACAAGGCATAAACCATGAGTTGCACGCAGTGATCTGAAAGAAAAGTCCAAAAACGCTCCACTCTACTCTACATAGGTCATCTGTGCTAAGCCCTATTTTCTTTTTATGGTAGCCCAGTAGGTTATGTCCCATTAAGATACCTATAAGGGATCTTAAGGAAGGTTTACTGAGTAGTAAGATCTTATTAGATTTTTTCTCGTCGCAATTCGGCCAAAGTTTCCTGGTGTGACCGCAGGTATCTAGGAGGTTCCATCTTTCATTGGTTTTTTGAAAAACATGTTTGACGATATTTTGTTTCATTTCACATTGTGGGATTCTGATGTTATGATCTATGAGAGAAGGATCAAGTCAGAGCCTTCCCTTGCAAGCTCGTCCGCTTTTTCGTTGCCGAACACATCAATGTGGCCGGGAACCCAGCAGAGTCTTACATTATGCTACGTACCAAGAACCCTAAGCTCTTCGCGACAACAAGAAACAAGCTTTGACTTGATTAAGGTGGCAGAAATCGCTTTTATTGCCGCTTGGCTATCAATGAAAAAGGTGATGTCAGTAGGTGATATCGCCATCATGGATATTTGTGTAGCAGCATTTTTCACTGCCAGTATCTCGGCTTGGAAGACGCTGCTGTAATCGGGGAGTATGAAGGAACTGGCAAGGTTGAGGTTTTCTGAGTAGAAACCTGCACCAACTCGTGTTCATTTTCGAGCCATCAGTGAAGATGGTGATAGTCGACTCATTTGAGAAAGGTACACTGTTTTCCCAATCTTGTCTGTTGGGGAAACTGACATTAAAAGACTTGTTGAAGTTTAAGTAAGGGGTCATGTAGTCTGTACTTACGTTGTTATCAACGTAGTTAGAGAGGATCGTGGTATGACCGCTTTGACTAGTATTCCAAATGTTGGTTTGACTAAGTCGTAGGTAGAGATTGCGATCCCGGGATGATTTGCGATCCCGGGATTTCGGGATTTAAAAAATTCAATCCCGGAATCCCGGGATAATCCCGGATTTTGAAAAATATTTTCAGACTCAACTTCGGAGGCAAAAAAAAAACAAGTTTTATGCATTAATTTGTATTATTAACAACGGACGAAGAACAAAAAAAAATAATATTCTTCATAAAAACAAATAAAATAAGAAAAACAAAAACAATATAGCTAAAAAAATATTCCTAACGGAATAAACTATATATTCTAAACATTAACTTATAATTAATTCAGTCTGAAGGTTTAGTTCAGAAGTAATAAAAAAAAAAAATAAATATTATATTAAATAAAATTAATTTGGAATTATTTTTATAATAAAATCGAATAAAAAGCAAAGGATCCAATGTTTTGGCTGCAAGTCTGCTTCTAAATTTGGTTCCAAAACCTGCAGCAGAAGAAAATACTCGTTGAAGGGATGGACATTAAATATTTATGAGCCTGCTCTAAGTATTTTCCTCTTATCCCGTCATCAAAAAGCAGCACCCCTATTTTGATAGCTTAATTAAAGTCGCTTCATCAGCCGCTTCTATATTTTGCTGGGGTTCTATGTTTTTGAGACTATTTTTTATTTAATTTTCTAAGTTTTCTTTCAAAGAAAGTTTCTCTTCGCAGCTTGATGGAACAGCAACAGACAACAGGTTCAGTTTCATAAGATAGTCATCGTTGACAGCACTTTCACATTTTAAAATTGATGTAATTTACTTTATTAATGTTGTTTTGTTGGGACTTGAAAATAAATTTCTTATTTCTGGGTTTGAGTTTTCGAAAATTACTTTTGATTTCTGTAGGTGAGCAGTAGGGTGTCCGTTATTTCCCAAAGTGATGTTTTCGGGTTAGACACCCCCTAGATCGAAAGCTTAGGGCCTAAATAAGGGGAATTTGGCAAAAAATTTTTTTTTGGAGGTCATTAACCCGTGCCTCTAGGGTCATACTTTCCCCATACAGATTTGTATGGGAAATTTTTAACTCATACATACAATTTTTTTCTCTCGAGTTAAATCATTTTTTTTTAATGTTTGATAATTCTGGTTGGAAAACAGTTACTTTAAAAGATCACATTCAAAATTTCCCGTTAAATTTTTTTTTTATATTTTATTTCGGTTTTTGAAATTATTAGCTGTTTTCGTAGTTTTTGCGTTCACCTTTCACACAATTTTAAATGTGAATAAATCAAAAATTTCAATTTTTGAATTTTTTTTTGAAATTTTTGCCGTTTTTATACGTTTAAATTTATTTTTCTCGAACTACAAAAGATATGTTTACAATATTTTTATTGAATTTTGTTTAAAAATTATTCACCTAAAAAATTACATCAAAAAAGTTGCAAACAAGAAAGAGTAAAGTATTTAATAATATTTATTTATTATAAAAACGGCAAAAATTTCAAAAAATTGAAATTTTTGATTTATTCACAAATTTTTGAATGCAATAATTGAAAAGAATTAAAAACCAATAAAACTGCATTTAAAATTGCTAATAATTTCAAAAACCGAAATAAAATATAAAAAAAGTTTTTAACGGGAAATTTTGAATGTGATCTTTTAAAGTATAACTGTTTTCCAACCAGAATTATCAAACATTAAAAAAAATATGATTTAACTCGAGAGAAAAAAAAATTTATTTATGAGTTAAAAATTTCCCATACAAATTTGTATGGGGAAAGTATGACCCTAGAGGCACGGGTTAAAGACCTCCAAAAAAATTTTTTTTGATAAATTCCCCTTATTTAGGCCCTAAGCTTTCGATCTAGGGGGTGTCTGTTAAGTTTATTTCGTTAAATACTAACGACATATAAGGGGTATTCACGATCCGATGCAACTGGTCTTGTATCATTGCAAAAGTGCAAAAGTGTAAAATCTTGCAACACTACAACAACAAAATATATGGATTGAAATTTTACAATGGTCTTGCACTTTTGCTATACCCTAACCCTATTGCAAAATAAAAATACAATGGTGTAAAATTTTTTTGACAGATGGCAGCTCGCCGTCGCGTGTCGCCCATGATGAACAGTTTATCTTTTTTATTCTTATTCTTTTTTATTTTGTTTCTTTTGATGTAATTTGTGAAAATAAATTTACCCGAACACAACAAAGAATGAAATTATAAAAAATTGAAAAAAAAAAGAATAGGTAAGCATCGTAGGAAAGACAACTCCGTAAAAAAAAAGAAAGAAGCTGATATAATTCATATCATGGATTCCATTCAATATTTACTATAGATAAGAAGAGGTGCGTTCACGATCTATTGTAAAAAAATAAAATTTTACACTTTTACTAGACCTGTTGCACCAGATCGTGAATACCCCTATAGTTACATTTTTCTTAAAAACTAAAATTATAATTATATATTATACATTACATTATTACAAAAGAAAAATAAAAGAAAAATTTACATCTAATGAAGGTACATTATGGATTATTTTGAATAAAGAATATTTTTCTAAAGTTTAGTGATTTAACATTGTCATAGCTGCAGTTATTTATATTTGAATTTTTATTGTAATTATTTATTAAAAGATTTAAAGGACTATTAGCACCGTAGTTTGATCTATTGTAAATGTTAGAAATTGGCAACTGCCTTCTCAAACTATACTGACTAGCAATGAAATTCAATCGACAAAGGATCGATGGAGCTGAAATCGATCCATTGATTATCCCGACAATAAAACAAAGTTGTAGATACGCTCTGTGACTAGTTAGAGATGGAAGATTTATTAGTTTAATACGTTGAGCGTAAGGTGGCAAGTTAATTTGATTTGACCATGGTAGAAATCTTAAGCAAAATCTCATAAATCTTCTTTGAACGGACTCCAATCTATTTATATGAACCGCATAATATGGAGCCCATATAACGCAACCATATTCTAAAATGGATCTTACGAATGAGACATATAGAGTTTTCAAAACATAAGGATCACGAAATTCTCGAGCAAATCTTTTGATAAAACCAAGAGTCATGTTAGCTTTTTTAATAATGTGGTCAAAATGGTCAATAAAAGTTTATTTTGAGTCCAACACTATCCCAAGGTCAGTAAAACTAGAGAGATTGCACAATGATGACAAATTAATAGAGTAATTATAGACAATCACATTTTTCTTGCGTGTAAAACACATTGTTTTACACTTGTCAATATTTAAAACTAGACCATTAATATTGCACCATTCCCAGAAACTTTGAAATTCTTTTTGTAAAATATCACAGTCTTCAACAGAGTTAATTGTACGAAAAATGTTTACATCATCGGCATATATAAGAGACATAGAATTAACTAGGACTGACGGAAGATCATTAATAAATAGTACAAATAATAACGGACCAAGATGGCTACCATGAGGAACACCGGAGTTAACTGTAAAACATTTAGAACGTTCACTCTTAAAAACAACACTATATAACCTATCTTTTAGATATGAAGATATCCATAGCACAAACCTGTCGCTAAGACCTATTTTTTAAGTTTACTTAACAATACATGGTTGCTAAGTTTGTCGAATGCTTTGCTAAAGTCAGTAAAAATACAGTCAACTTGTTGTTTTTTTTTTCAAACGCGTCAATACAAAATGTAGTAAACTGTAACAAATTTGTTACAGTGGATTTCTTTTTAACAAAGCCATGTTGATTGTCACATAAAATGGAGGTACAATGAAAAGACAAATTATCACAAATAATAGATTCAAACATTTTAGGACTAGCAGATAGTTTAGCTATTGGTCTGTAATTTAAAACTAAGTTTATTTTTACCTTTCTTGTGAGTAGGGATAAGAAGTGCATTTCTCCAAAGGGTCGGAAATTTACAGTTTTTTAAAGATTGATTAAAGAGTATATATAACGGGTATGACATATATATTGCACATTTTTTTAACATAAAAGCGGGAAAACCATCAGGACCGGGACTTAAACAATCATCTATTTTTTTAATGTAGGTACTCTAAGATAGTTGCCTCAGAAATTGCAAAGTCAATTGAATTAAGATGTAAAAACTCATCAACAGTAGAAGTATTACAATAAGTATCACAAGAAGAAGAAGATGCATCAAAAGCAGATTTAAAATATTCGGCAAACATATTTGCTATGTCCTCTGGGTAATGACTTTCTACATTTTGGTAGCTCATATTATTTGGGTAACCATCAGATTTTCTCTTAAGATTTACAAATTTCCAGAAATTTCGTGGATTAGATTTAAGATCATCTTCAGTTCTAAATATGAAGTCCGAATAAAGGAAATTAGAGTAGTTAATAAATTCATCTTTAAGTCTAACATATTCATTTTGAGCTTCATCACTCCAGGATCGATTTAACTTCACGCAAGCCTTGTTTCTTTTATTTTTAAGAGTTTTAATATGTTGATCAAACCACGGTGGAGTATTACTTAAATGTCTAATTTTTCGTAACGGAATGGTTTCTAAGAAACAATCAAACAAGATTTTATAAAAACGAAAGACCATTTCATCAAGACTAACATTCAAAAACAAGATATTCCAGTTAATCTCATTCAGTAAAGTCGTAGAGTACGGAAAAATTACATTTTTTAAAGTTGAATTCATGCATATTCTTACAATTATGACTTACATTAATAATATTTAAGTTTAACGAAATAGATAACGCAGGATGATAACGATCTTCTTCAATGAGCTTCGTATCAGCGAGTAATGTAGTTCCATCAGAATTATTGAGGTCAGAAAAGTACACAAGGTCTAAGATTCTACCAAATTGGTTTTTGACATTGCTCAGAGCCGGTTTTAGGGGGGGGGCAGCCTGGGCCGTCGCCCAGGGGCGCAAGAATTGAGGGGCGCCGCAGGCGCCCCGAACTTTTACAAAAGTTATATAAATAACGAAGTCTTTCCAATCGATGTTTTATTTTTTTTTACATTCACAAAGGCGCCCCAATTTGTTTCTATTTTACATTTTCAACGGCGCTCGTATTGTTTGTCCTAAACTTTTTGAAGAATGAAGGCGCCCCCCAATTTTGGGTTAATTTATTTGGCTTCCGGAAGGACAATGGTGTCCAAAATCTTCGTTCATCTTTGAAGAACAAGGCGCCATAATTTCTTTTGAAAGACTAAAGCAATCCTAATATTCCTCCTACCAATTTAATTTTTGCAAAGGTGCCCCTATAATAATGAATAAGGAAAGAGAAGGGAGACGGACAGAATCCCAAAATTAAAAATCCAGAAAGCCCAAAATCCAGAAAACCCTCTCCCCCCTCCAGGGCACTGTAAGTCATTTCAATTAACTGTGAAAAGTTTCTCGGGTTTTCATTTTACATCGAACACCTCAGAGCTTTAGTTTCATCAGCGAACATCGAACACAGAGGAAATAACTCTGGTTGAAAAAGGAGCTACAAAAATCACTTGACAACGAATTCGGAGCGACCCAGAGTGCCCTAGAGCTAACAACGAACAAACCTTATACTTATAAAGGTATGTTGTTTTCGATTGGCAGTCCGGAAGCGCCTGGAATCATTAAGAAGCGTGCTGCAAGTTTTTTATTCTCCTAGTAAAAAAACAAAAACAAAATATTTGATTTTTCACCAATACAGATATTAAATTTTAGAATTGGGTGGAAGCGATTCAAAGTTTTTTATTGGATTTCAGAATGAGTGAATCATTGAGTGATTCCAATCGAAAACGACATTATTGTACCTAGTTAAAAAAGTTTTTGAAAAAATATTGTTCAAATAAAACCAACTGTACCTAATCTTTAAATGTGTTTAAACAAAAAAGTCAAAGATAAAGGTAGTCTTGTCAATTGAGCCTAAATGACATGAATAATTAATTTTTTTTTAAAGTTAACCTTTTTAAGTTAATACACTGCACATTTTTAATAAATGCATTAACAAGTATATGAGAGGTAAGACATAATCTGCTATTGCTTTTTTTCGTGATTTTAAAAAATTGTTTTTAGATGATTTTTTTTTTAGAGGCGCCACTTGCAATCTTGCCCAGGGGCGCCGGTAGTGCTTAAACCGGCACTGACATTGCTTAATTGATGAAGTCCAAATGAAGTCATTCCATCGATAAAAAGAGCTTCGTTGTTGCTCGACGCATTAACGGCATGATAACATTCTAGTTCCAGCGATTTTGTCCATTCAAGATTTGGTAGATTAAAGTCACCAATAACAAAATGTGAGAACAATTTATTCAACTCTACCCTATGAATTAACTTTCCAGTCTACAAATAATACTTGAATACTTTGTTGTTGTTACATGAACTTATTCATTGCTCTCACTTATGTCATTTACTTATTGTAATTTTCATTCTATCATTAAACGTTAAATACTAAACATCGTCTTGTCTTTTAACTCTGCTTATCAGGTTATGGGCCCAGAGAATTAGAACACAATTAGTTGGAAAGTTTTTTTTTTGTTGAACATAGACATTTGCAAACGTGTAAATCTGCACATAAATTTTTTGTGAGCAAAAAGCATTATTCGACTAACATCTTGTTTTGCTATACATAAAAGAGGCGGTAGAAAGAATTGAAACGGTTGCTGTTATTTTTTTTCTCTTATCAGATCATTCGATATTGAGAGTATATAAAGATTAACGGGGAACAGAACAGTTTTTTGAACATCGTGATTTTTTCTTTGTGACCAACATCGTTTTTTCTTTTGTGACCAACGGGTTCACAGAAACAGTTCGTTTATCGGCTCTTTTTTTTTGTAATAATGGAAAATGAGTCTACTTTTAAGATTGACAAGCTCCTCGATGCAAGTCAATGGTCCATATGGAAATTTCAGATGCGAATTTTGCTGAGCGCAAGCGATTTGCTGGAGACGGCATCTGGAGTTGCTGAAAAGCCAACCGATGCAGCAAAACTAGTAGCTTGGCAGAAATCTGATGTGTTGGCACAAAAGCAAATAATTTCGACGATTGGACAGCAGCCCATGTTGCATATCATTAATTGCGAGAGTTCCAATGCTATGTGGAATAAGCTCCACAGCGTGTACGAGCAAAAATCTGAATCTGGGATTCACATGTTGCAACAACGATTTTACAGTTTTTCTAAGAACCCTGGTGATAGTATGGCGTGTCACATTTCCAAGCTGGAAAAGATTGTGCAGCAGCTCAAGGATTTAGGTGAACCTATTTCAGATTCGATGGTTATAACAAAAGTACTAATGACACTTCCTCCAAGTTTTAATTTTTTTCATAGTGCATGGGAGTCCACCGATAAAAGCGAGCGCACATTAGACAACCTCATTTCACGTCTTATGATTGAAGAGACTCGAATGTTATCACAGGAGGAACCAGTACCAAGTGAAGCCCTAGTTGCAAATAAGTTCAGACGTTTTAGGAGCAACAGCAAGCAAGAGAGCAACAACAACAAATCTTCCACTAAACCAGGAAAATGCTTCCTATGTAACGAGAGGGGTCATTGGAAGCGGGAGTGTCCGAAACGGCGTAGTAGTACAAGCAAGTTGACAAAATTTGATAAGAAAACCAGTGAAGCTTTCATCAGTGAGGTTATGTTATCTGAATGTGTCAACGAGAGCGCATGGTTTCTCGACTCAGGAGCTAGCGACCACATGTCTAACAAACGATGTTGGTTTAGCCATTTTGAAGCTTTGGATGATGCTATTCCTGTAAGAGTTGGAGATGGTAACATAATATATGCACATGGTAGAGGTATTATCAATATATTAGCTTTTGATGGAAATCAATGGAATGAAAAACAACTAAAAGATGTTTTATTTGTGCCAGAGATCCGACTTAATCTTTTTTCAGCGGGATGCGTTTTGGATAAGGGTTTTGATTGTATATCAAACAAAGATCAATGCGAGCTGAGAATGGGAGATCGAACGGTTGCAGTGGGAGTTCGCAAAGCCAAATTTTTTGAGATGATGTTTAAGGTTATCCTGGCAAAAACATGTGAGGAAGAGAAAGTTGGTGGTCTGTTTTCTGATGATGGAAAAGAGGTATGTGATGCAAATATTGCTTCTCGTCTATCGTTGAGGTTATGGCACGAGCGGCTGGGGCATCAGAGTGTGGCTCATGTGAGAAATTTTCTGGAGGCTGCGAAAATTGAATATGAGGACGAAGATAACTTCCTATGCGAAGGTTGCATTTTTGGTAAACAGCATCGCGCAGTTTTTTCTCGAAGCGAGAGCAAGGCAACTAAGTGTGGAGAAATTGTGCATGCTGACGTCTGTGGACCAATGCAAGAAACGTCACTGGGTGGCTCGAGATATTTCCTTCTATTCAAGGATGATTTTTCTCATTTTCGCACTGTATATTTCTTGCAACAAAAATCAGAGGTGACTAAGTATTTTGGACAGTTTTTGCAATCTGTTAGGAACGAAACTGGTCACAACATCAATATTTTACGAAGCGATAACGGTTTGGAGTTCGTAAACAAAAGCATGGAAGAGATTCTTCAAAAAGAAGGCATTCGTCACCAGCGTAGTGCTCCATATTCACCGCAGCAGAATGGCCGAGCGGAGCGTGATATGAGAACAATAGTCGAGGCAGGACGAGCGTTGATTTTTTCATGTCACATTGGTCTCAAATTTTGGGCGGAGGCTGTAAGTACGGCGGTATATGTGCTTAATCGCACAGGTAAGAGTTCTGTGGTTGGTAAAAGTCCTTTTGAAATTTGGTTCAATGCTATACCAAAACTTGATCACTTACGAATATTTGGATCTGAGGTTTACGTGCACGTTCCTAAAGAGAGACGTCAAAAATGGGATTCCAAGTCTGAAAAATGTGTATTCGTAGGATACTCTGAAAACGTCAAGGCATATCGTGTGTGGAGTCCAACCCAAAATAGGATCAAGGTGTCTAGAGATGTTATCTTTAAAGAAAGTGTTGAAGACCCAAGAAATCCACAGGTAACTGTTAAAACAACTAATCCAATAGAAAAGCATGACATTGTTTCAGATGATTGTGAACTCAAGAAAGAAACTTCTGATTTTGCACCGGCTAGTACATCACACAAAATCCAAGATGAAAGAGAGACACAAGCTAATTCTGAGGGAGACAATGCTGAGAAAGACAATGCTGAGGATAAAAACCGTTATAAAGAAAAACTTCGTAAATTGGATCCGGTAAGCTACGTTTACTCTTCAGATTGTTTTTCATTTATGGCAGGTTCTTTAGAACCAATAAATTTCGAAGATGCAGTTAACTCTAACCAAAAAGCTAAATGGATTGAGGCGATGGATGACGAGTTTAAGTCGCTAATACAAAATCAAACTTGGATTCTTGTTGATTTACCGGAGAATAAAAAGGTTATTGATAATCGCTGGGTGTACAAGATAAAATACAAATCAGATGGAACAGTGGATAGATATAGAGCAAGACTTGTTGCGAGGGGATTCTCACAGCAATATGGGATCGATTTTCGTGAGACCTTCAGTCCAGTAGTGAAATTCGAATCTATAAGGGTCATCTTATCGATAGCAGCTGCAGAAAATCTCATTCTCCGTCAGTTCGATATAAAGACTGCATTTCTATATGGTGAACTGCAGGATGAAGTCTTCATGAATCAACCTAAAGGATATGAGGACGGAAGTGGTAAGGTTTGCAGACTTCTAAGAAGCCTCTATGGGCTTAAACAAGCATCCCGATGCTGGAATAAAAAAATTTACCGACTTCATAAAAAATTTTGAATTTCAAGTCTCTCAAGCAGATCCATGTGTATTTGTCTATCGAAAAGGTAAAGATAAGATGTACCTGGCAATCTATATAGACGATGGATTGATCGCGACAACTTCTGAAGATCTTCTTAACCCACTCATGGATTACTTGAGCAAGGAGTTCAATGTAAAATGGTGTGATGCAGAGTGTTTTTTGGGGTTGGAGATAAGCCGTTATACCGATGGTGGAGTTCATATTTGTCAGTCTGGATATGCTAAAAGGATTCTTCAACGTTTTCATATGGTGGATTGCAATCCAGTCTCTACACCATCAAATGAGCTTCAGTCTTCAAAAATTAACTGTGATACTTCGGAAACACTTTTCCCATATCGCGAGGTGGTAGGCAGTCTGATGTATCTGGCCGTGGGAACAAGGCCAGATATTTGCTTTGCACTTAACAATGCAAGCAGATACATGGAAAATCCTTCAAATCAAAATATCAAGGCCCTTAAGCGTATACTACGATACGTGAAAGGGACCATCTATTATGGCATACATTTTAAATCAAATTTAAATAACAATTTTTCTGCTTTCAGCGATGCTGATTTTGCTGGCGATCCTGATACTAGAAAGTCAACATCAGGCTATGTATTCATGATGAGTTCTGGGGCTGTCTCTTGGTCATCAGAGAAGCAAAGGTCGGTGGCACTATCGACTACCGAATCGGAATACATCGCAGCAGCACAAGCAGTAAAACAATTAATATGGTTACGTCAACTATTGGAAGATATTTCGCCAAGATCTTTGCGGGAATCACCAACTCTATACGTGGATAACCAGAGCGCTATAAAACTTATTAAGAACCCAGAGTATCACAAAAGGACCAAGCATATCGACGTGAGGTACCATTTTATCCGCGACAAGTTTGAGGATGGATCTTTCTCTCTAAGCTATATTGGTACAGACGAACAACTGGGAGATATTTTCACAAAGAATCTACCTAAAGAAAAGTTTGAATTTTTTCGTGGTGCTATTGGCATCCATCCTAAAATTAAATAAAATATTTTTTTTTGAATAAAAGTGGGAGTGTGAGAACAATTTATTCAACTCTACCCTATGAATTAACTTTCCAGTCTACAAATAATACTTGAATACTTTGTTTGCTCTCACTTATGTCATTTACTTATTGTAATTTTCATTCTATCATTAAACGTTAAATACTAAACAACGTCTTGTCTTTTAACTCTGCTTATCACAAAAAGTTCATCAGAAGGCTCAATTTTGTCGCTTATAGATTCTAAGCAATCGATAAGTTTGTTGTAGACATCACAGGAAGGAGGGATGTAACAAACGACAACATATAAATATCCAGCCGGAGTTGATATTTGTACACAAATTATTTCAAGACAGTCCAAAAAATCGTCGACAAGATTACAAAATAGATGATTACGAACGGCTATTAACAAACCTCCTCCAATAGTTACTATATTATTGTCGTTATGGCGATCACGTCGAAAAAAAAAGAAAGAAATTTAAGAGCACCATCAGCTGTACACAAGTTAGAATCAGAACGGCAAAGATATTCAACTGTTAATTTACTGGAGCCAGTACTTCAATAAACTCATTTATTAAATAAAAATCTGTTTCTTCAAACCTTATAGAGTGATTGAGATCGATAAGCGATTTTTGAATGCTCTGTTTTAAAAGTGCAAAGCATTCCATCATCGTAAGAAGGCTATTCCACAATAAACTAGTAAGGAAAGTTCTTTCCATTTTTACATAATTTTTTCCAGAATTGTGTCATTTTTTGTATGCGAATATTTAGCCACCAATCCCGAAAATCCCGGGATTGGAGAGCTATAATTTCGGGATCAAAAATTGACCGGGATCCCGAGATTGCAATCTCTAGTCGTAGGGCACTATTTCCTGCTAATTCTTGTACAATTAGATCTATGGGAGTGAGATTAAGGATTGCCTCTAAACCTGCGGTTGGAGTGGACCTCATCACCCCCGTAGTACTAATGCATGCTGTTCTTTGTACTTTGGTTAGGGTTTTCAAGTTCGTGGATTTCTCCAGAGCTTGCCTCCAGACTAAGCTGCCATAGGTCAGAATGGGTCTGACAATGGCGGTATACATCCACATGATTATTTTAGGACTTGGTCCCCAGTTTCTGCCAAGAATTCTATTACATGAGTAAAGTGCAAACGTGGCTTTCTTGTATCTTTCTTGAATGTTTGGACCCCAGTTAAGCTTCTTATCCAAGATCACTCCGAGATATTTCGCTTTATCCGAAATCTAAAGTGGGGTGCCTTCAATTTTTGGCAATGCAAAAGGAGGAATTTTCCTTCTGTTTGTAAAAAGTACCAGTTCTGTTTTAAGGGGGTTTACTTTAAGACCGCATCTCCTGGTCCAGTTACTGACGTTCGATAATGCGTTTTCTAATTGTTCGCTTACAGTGGTTAGGTATTTACCTGTCGCTAGAAGAGCTAGATCGTCTGCGTAGGCTATAACCTTGACACCGCTGTTATTCAGTTTGATGAGAATCTCATTCATCACCAAAATCCAAAGAAGAGGTGATAGAATACCACCTTGTGGGGTTCCTCTAGATGCGTACATTTTTATATGTGACCCACCTAATTCACTATTGATTTGCCTGTTTTTCAACATGCATACGATCCATTTTATTACTGAAAGCTATAACTGAGCCCTAAAAAAAAAAGTCAGTTGATGTCAATTGAAATTCAGATAATTTTTTGAGTTCAACGTCATTTAAAAATCTGAACTTAAGGCCCAACTATAATAGGCATATGCGCGCATAGGCTTATGTCAAAATCCAACGAACTGCTTCGTCCTGTTTCTGAAAACATATGCGTGCATAGCCTTCTGTCACAATTTACATTTTTGTTTTCCATAATTTTTGTAAAAAAACGAGTTGAATTACACAAAAATATTTTTAAAATAGGTTTTATTCGATTCACAATTCGTTTTATTACATTTTTATTGTGTGAAAATTAATTTAATTTTTCCATCCCTCTTGCATCCATGTTGTTTACATTTTATTCTGAGAAATTTACTCATGCCGTGCGCTTCAGAGCGGATTGTGTATGTTCGACAACTCACTCATGCCATTTTGACATAAGTCCATGCGCGCATATGCCTATTATAGTTGGGCCTTTAAGTTCAGATGGTGCGTTGAACCCGGCCGTTGTACATAGGAGTATTCTGGTCGAAAAGCAAAAGTCGATTTTCTAAAAATCAAAATTTTGAATTAAAGTTTTTACAAAGCGGATGCTAAATATACATGGGATCATATGAGGCACTTCTTTTTTTTGTGGTAAAATGTTTGGTGTGTCAAAGCAAGTTCAAAGTCAGCTGTTTATTTTCTGGAATTTTTTTTTGTAATTTTTGCTGATTTGGTGAGTATATTTAGAGATTGATTGTGAGCAAGTGTGCTTTTAAACATTAAATTTTCATATGAAAAATACAATTGCAGGTATTGAATAATAACACTGGTCAACAAAATTAAACTTTTTTTTTGTTACAGAAACCAAGGTATACTTTTCTATAGGATTTTGGTGTGCTAAGCTCGAATCCGAAGTCAAAAAAATTCTATCACATCACGTTTTTGAGATAGTCCCGTTAGAAAATCGAAAATTCCGCTTTTTACCAGTTTTCGAGATTATTTCTTAGCTTTTGGTTAGTTGTTTTAGATAAATTTGTAACGGTTTCTAGTAGAACTAAATCTTGTCTTTCTAAATCCGTTTAAATCTTTTAAAAATCTCTTTTCTTCTTTGAGAAATCTGAAGTTGAAATCAACGTGTTTGGTATATCTTATGTTTATTTACTTTTAATAGCGAATCTCGAAAAGTTCTTTGCCAATCGCTTTCAAATTTTGACACAAGGTTTCGTTTACATTCCATTAAGTTCTTGTCTTGTTTTTAACAAGAAAAAAATTATATTTTTCTCACTAGTAATTATTTAGTATAACTTATCTGACACAGTCACGCTTTGATGTATCTCACCGCGATTCACCACTTTCGCAGATATAAAAACTTGCAAAATTCTAAATAGAACGTTGTGTCAAAATTTGAAAGCGATTGGCAAAGAACTTTTTGAGATTCGCTATTAAAAGTAAATAAACATAAGATATACCAAACACGTTGATTTCAACTTCAGATTTCTCAAAGAAGAAAAGAGATTTTTAAAAGATTTAAACGGATTTAGAAAGACAAGATTTAGTTCTACTAGAAACCGTTACAAATTTATTTAAAACAAATAACCAAAAGCTTAGAAATAATCTCGAAAACTGGTAAAAAGCGGCATTTTCGATTTTCTAACGGGATTATCTCAAAAACGTGATGTGATAGAATTGTTCTGACTCCAGATTCGAGCTCAGCACCCAAAAAACCTATAGAAAAGTATGTCTTGATGTCTGTAACAAAAACCTTGTTGACCAGTGTAATTAAAGAGTAGTTATGGAAATATTAAATTTTTTTTGTTTGAGTAAATGACACTTTTAGAAAAATCACTCATACGCCCTACGTTTAATTTTAACTGGTTGTTTACATTTTCCAGAATTTTTTTTATTGATATTAATGCATTTGGATTCACTAAGCCTAAAAATCACAATGGTTCCATTCTAGAAGGTCTAATATTTTAGATTTTTATTTTTTTTCACATTTTGGGTGTATTAAATTTCAAACTATTTTTTTTAGTTTTTCTTCTCACAAGCGTTTTTAAAGTTTTGCTGAAAAAAAATTATTTCCTTGCATAAAAAATAATTTTTAGCAAAAATAATTAGTTTTACTTCAAAAAATAATTTTGTCCAGGTTTTTGATCGAAATACTCCTATGTGCGTTGTCTCATTTGAGATTTATTAAACAGACCTAATAATCATGTATATACGGATTGACTCAAAAAAAGCTAAAGAATTCATAAATTTTGATAAAAAATAACATGCAAAATGGAATAAGCCCCAAAAGACGCTTTATATGGAATTCATGACCGGACAATTTCTGGTAGTAAATTAAAAAAAAAAAAAAAACAATACTATTCAGCCCAATTCTGCTATTCACGTGAATCTCAGATCCGATTCACACATTCGATTCACTTTTACTCTACCTTGCCATTCTGCTATCCATCGGGTTAACTGCATTATCATACCTCTATTTGACGTCCACGTGAACGTCAGTTTAAAAAAAGAAAATGGCGACAACCAAACGACAACCAAAAGTGACAGATCCGCAACATTTTTTATGCGGATTGCAAAATTATAAAGTATGAACTTTTTTATCCTAAACTTACTTTAAACTTAGTTTATACTAACTTATTAATTTCCTATGTATTGCTAGTATTTACTATTTTTTGTGCATAATTCATAATGCATTGTATTTAAAACCTTTATTTAAAAGACTTAAATAACAATAAATTAAATTAATATTTTGTGATTTTATCAAAAACTTCATAAATTTCAATTATAGAGCAAAAACTGACTTTGCTCATACATTGAGCTCTGATACAGTAGGAATTTAAAATTTCGAATTTCTCGTATTAATTCTTAAAAACTAACAAATCAAAGAATTATATGGAGGTTTCACAGCTGAAACGGACTAAGTAAAAAAAAGAAAAAATCCAAATTAAAAAAACTTCAACAAAATTACGAGGCACCAACAATCAGTGTTCCCAGAATATTTTAGAGGCAAGGAGTCCCTTTTGAGAAATCTTGGATCCAAAAATATCCGCTTTCAAAAAAGGTCCAAAACACGCAAACAATTTTTTGTGGTATGAGATTTTTGATTTTTTTTTAAATTTTTAGATAACTTTTGCTTATCGGACTTCAAGAATAATTATTTGTTTTTAATTTTGCTCATAATTCTGGTTTTCACGCTCATTCACGAGGGTTAAATTAAATTTTTAATACGTAAAAAGGAAAAGTGTATGCAAATTGGTTGTCTCTGTTCACATCTTGGGTAGATTTTTGCTGTAAAAAGCTTTGATTTCAAAGGAGCCTTAAATCGCCATGTTCAAAATTAAAAGAGCCAAATTCCGATAAATCGGAAATTAAAATTTTAAGTAGCGAGTGAAATGTTCTAGGAGCCTGTTTGGCTCTGGCAACACTGCCAACAACCAAAAGTTTTAACGGAAATTAGTGCAAATTGCTTGGGCACTCTAAGAAAAGTGTTTTTCTTTAAAGAAATATTTGCAGTTGAAAAACCTTTGCGGTCTGTGGGACCGCTGCACATAGGAGTATTTGCATTAAAAACCTGGTCAAAACTCGATTTTCTGAAAATCAAAATTGACACCAAAAAAGTTGTCAAAGTGGGTGCAAAATAAACATGGGTCAATATCCTGCACTATTCTTTTTATTTTTCGATCGTGTCTTGTTAAAAAATGAGTTCAAAGTTAACTATTACATCTACCGGGCAATTCCATGGTAACTCACGTTACATTCACAAAAATTTCCAACACATAAATAATTTTTTTTTGTCAATTTTAATGTAAATTGATACGAAATTACTATCCATGAATGGAGCATAACTATTACTTTCATAATTAACTAACAAAATTTACTTTATTTTTAACATTTGCTTGGGAAAAATAAAAGTTTGATGGTAACTCACGTTACAAAAATCGGACACGAATTTTAAGACACCGACAGTATGAAGTTTTTATGTGAAATTAAGAATCTTTATTTGTTTTTAATGAAGATTCCATACATAAAAAATTACAAGCTTTTAATATAAGTGACAAAACGAAACATTTTTTCAATATTTCGAGGAAAAATTTTAAAATATTTAGGTAACTCACGTTACATTATTTTGGTAACTCATGTTACCTGTGATTTTTGGTTGTAAATGTAAAGAAAAGATGCATTTTCACTCAAGTTTTTTTAAAATCGAATATTGTGTAACGAAGCTTGCTTAAATGTTAATTTATTTTACCAATAACGAGGGGGTGTTGTCATCGTCACTGTTAGACTCATCATGTTTTTAGTTTCCTTGTTTTTCCGTCATTTTTATCTGAAATTCTTCTGTTGTTGGCAAGCTTATGCTATAAAATTGCTTTAAGATTATTTAAACTCCCTGAATTTGATGTCTATCCATAAGGGAACACAACAAAGAATCTTTTCTTGCAACTTGCAAAAAGAGTTGACGTTTGTAAATAGTAATTTGCTGATAAAAAAAGTAAAAAAGACTGCATATTTGTTCAAAATTCGTGTCCACTTTTTCATGGAATTACCCTACCTCATTTTTATTTCAATGCGAAGTACTTTGGTAAGTGTTGTTCAATATGCGATATCGAAGTGTTGTGATAGAAATCTAAAAAAAATAATTTAAATGAAGAATTCTTCTTCAGTTATTTAGTAACGATATAATACAGTTTTGGAAATATTAGATGGTGTTTTCTATTTCAATTCGGGCTTAGAAACAATGTATAAAAACTTTTTATTTTTGTTAAGTAATTATTTGAACTTTAATGATTTTGTTTTAGTATACCCCGTTATTCTTCGATGAATTGAAACTTATGAGTTAGTTTATATATTCCTTAAACCAATGCAACAAAAATTGGGTGCTCTTACGTGCTCTTTAGAGAATTGAGCGTCAATTAGTTTTTCACTTTCTGATAGAAAATACTCCTTATGCTTTTTTTTTGTGTTTTTAAATTAAATTTACTCATGTTATTAGTATATTTTATTTGGGGAAGAGAAAAGAAACAGAGAATTGCGTATTAGAAATGAGGAAAAAAATTTGCAAGAAAAATAATGTCAACTGGCGGAGTATACTGCCGTGCTAAGCAAAAAGGGCGCATGAGCCAAAAATCAAAAAATGAGTTAGTGGCATATTTGAAAACGTTAAGCAGCACTTTATTTTTGGGTGAGATAAAAAATCGTATTTCCAACTTGAAATAGCCCAACACCGCAAATGAAAAAGGGCACATATCCATTTTCTATCATGATACTAAGCAAATACTTTTTTTTTGATTTAATATATGTAAAATAAACGATAAAATATAATAATATTTATATCGACCGAATCTTTTTACAATCAGGTACCTATTTCATAGACATGCGACAGGTTTCAGCGGACAATTTTGTAAATGAACACTTGACAATTGTGTAAATTCTGAGTTTCTGCCAAGTATTGATATCGAAGTGACAAGTTCCTTAAACCATTTAAAATTACATATTTAGGTACTTCTCGAATGAAAGTGATAAATATTCTGAAATGCAATTGGCTTAAAAAAAAGATTTAACAGATTAATGACAAATTTTGCGACTGTAACAGTAAAGCAAAAAAATTCGGTCATAATTTGAATCCCATAAAAAGAAAATATGCCCTGGGTGCTAAAACCCAAGTATTATGTGCGTAAAACCGAATTAAGTTTTCTGAAAGCAAATGTCATACAAAATGCGATCAAAATGTCTGTCGCGAAACAAATCACCCGAGGTATCATGTTAACCAGAAAAACAAATCTTATCCAAAAAAAATTAGCCAGATTTTACCAGAAAACCGGCTTAATATCTGGAAAACACTTTCCGTTTTGTTTGGAAAATGACTGAGATACAGTGCGGTTCACATGGTTAGACGCACCAATTTTCGTTTACATAAATTCCATTTTTTTTGTGTGTGTGCAAGAATAACCAAAAAAATTGTATTTATTAGAATGGTTATTTAGTTCTTAATAGAAAAACAAAAAGAAATAGTGGGTGAGTGGAAGTTAACGGTACTTTTTAGTCCTTCTTGTCCGTGATGTAAGAAAAAGGGCAGCTTTTTTCGGTTCACATGATTAGACGCACACCTTAAATTAGTTACTTTGGCGAGATCTATTGCACTGATTTGATTACATTTGGAAGATTAAACATCAAGAAGTTATTTTTTAGTGATTTTCATTCAAAATCTGTTAAAAAAATTTTTGAGCGCGAAAGAATAAGGGATAAATGACGTGTTGGATTCCAAAGTTCTTTTCCATTAGCCCCATTGCCAAAAAAATAGGATGAAGTGACTATTTCGAGAGAAATTATTTAAAAAACAGTGCCTCCTACGAAAAAAACTTCAAAGGAGGAACAATAGAAGCTTTAACACCCCAGGAAAAATGAAAATTTATGAAAAAAGCGTCGAAAACAGCTCTATCCCCGAGCAAAATTAAAGAAAAAGCTAGGCTAACGGGATGAACATCAACTTTTCGGTGAATTTTTTTGAATGCTGAACATCATAGATTAAAATTAAACCAAAGAATAGTTTTTAAAAACCACAATTTGAAAGAAACAGCGGATGGAGATCGCACGTCTTCACATAACGTGGGAAACAAGTTTTTGAAGTTTTTTTAAATTGGCGAAATGTGTTTTTTCTAATGAAAAAGAATTTAATTTGAATTGTTCTCATGGGTATTTCCACAACTGTCACGATTTTCACAAGAAGGAAAAGTTTTTGACACTTCAACATTCAAGAAAAGGAGGAGTAATGGTTTTGGGAGCCATTTAATATTACATTCGATTTAGTTTTCGTTTCAATCCGCTCTTTTTTTTCAAACGGCGTTTTTTAAAGACTATTTTTAAGTTATATTTTAATCTATGATGTTCAGCATTCAAAAAAATTCACCGAAAAGTTGATGTTCTTCCCGTTAGCCTAGCTTTTTCTTTAATTTTGCTCGGGGATAGAGCTGTTTTCGACGCTTTTTTCATAAATTTTCATTTTTCCTGGGGTGTTAAAGCTTCTATTGTTCCTCCTTTGAAGTTTTTTTCGTAGGAGGCACTGTTTTTTAAATAATTTCTCTCGAAATAGTCACTTCATCCTATTTTTTTGGCAATGGGGCTAATGGAAAGACCTTTGGAATCCAACGCGTCATTTATCCCTTATTCTTTCGCGCTCAAAAATTTTTTTAACAGATTTTGAATGAAAATCACTAAAAAATAACTTCTTGATGTTTAATCTTCCAAATGTAATCAAATCAGTGCAATAGATCTCGCCAAAGTAACTAATTTAAGGTGTGCGTCTAATCATGTGAACCGAAAAAAGCTGCCCTTTTTCTTACATCACGGACAAGAAGGACTAAAAAGTACCGTTAACTTCCACTTACCCACTATTTCTTTTTGTTTTTCTATTAAGAACTAAATAACCATTCTAATAAATACATTTTTTTTGGTTATTCTTGCACACACCTACAAAAAAATGAAATTTATGTAAACGAAAATTGGTGCGTCTAACCATGTGAACCGCACTGTACATTAGCAACAAAACATTAGCAAAAAAAATTAAACTATTTAGTAAAATGCTAAACCATTTTTAGTAAATTACTAAGTATGTTTCTATTTCTATTTTTGCTTATGAAATGTTATGAAACATCTTTTATTTTATTGGTTTAAGTTAATAACAAGATTATGACAATTTTTCCGAATCTTTTCATTTAGCCAAAAGAGCACATTTGCACTCTTCATGTGTTTAACTTATTAAAATAGGGAGTAGGTTTTTCCATATTCTTTTAAAATTTTTTAAAATATTTAATTTAAAGGTGCGAAAACCAGAAACAATAAAATTCAATTTACTAAAAACTACAGAAGAGGATATGCGCCCTTCTTACTTAGCACGGCATTGCACATCTTATGTGTTTTACTAAGCAAAAAAGGCGTATGTCCATTTTCTCTTAAAATACACAACATATAATAAAATCATGAATGCCATAAAATAATAATTTTTTTTAAAAGAATATATCTTTTTTTAAAATAATTAATTTAAGGGTGCGAAATCCAGAAACACTAAAATTCATTTATCTCAAAACTAAAAAAATGGATATGCGCCTTTTTTGCTTAGCACGGCCATTAACCCTCTACTGCATGAATTAATATTAGCGGACGAAAAAATTAAAAAATGCTTTACATGGGTTCTTTGGGTTGTTTCAAAACGGTTTTCATTAAAAAAATTTGTTTAAATTAATTTGTTTAAAAAATTTGTTTATAAGCCAAATTTGGCTTCGTGTGCATTAAGGGGTAAGATATGTTACTAATTTTATTTGTTCAGATTATGTAAAGAATACAATTTAAATTATCAAAAGATAAATATTTATCATTTAAAAACAAAATAAAGTAAAATAAATACATTGCATTACAAAAGGTTAAGAATTAATTCAAATTTGGCTCATTTTAAGCCATAGAACCGAGAAAAGCTATTTGTTTTTGCCGTTATATACATTTTTTCTGGTTCACATTCTTTTCACTGTCGAAGTAAGTCTTGCTCCAACATTTTCACCCAATCCCAGATCTTAAAAAAACTAAAAAGTAATAAAATAATTGAAAAATATTATAGGTGAGCCCCCCTCCCCCTAAAATTTTTGTGGTTACGCCGCTGAAAATGGGGTTAACATGAGAAAAATGTCTCTAAAAGCGAAGGGGTTGCATTTCTGAAGTAAAATATAGCATCCAAGCAAAATAATAATGTAAAGGAACAAAATTTTCCAAAAAAAAATTTAACAAATTGTGTAGATTTACAACCCCTTAATGCATACGAAGCCAAATATGGCTTCCGTACTTTTTGCCCTCCCAAGACCAGGCCAATAATTTTTTTTCATTCAAAATTGGTTCATAGCATACACAATTAGACAATCGATCAAAAATAAATTTTTAATTCCACTTTACTTACCAAACAAACGCAGTAATTAACACTTAAAGTATGAATATATTCTACACTTTCGATTTCAATGCACACGACTGATCGACTCACCTGTGATCATAAAATACACCTTTATATTGGGCCAGACACACGAAAAAACTATCTCTATGGGTGCTCAGAAACACAAAGAAGGGGATTGTATTGAATCTTTAACATTTTTTTGTGACAGAGAAGAGAAAAGTGCATACAAACAGACAAAACCATATTTGGCTTCGTATGCAGTAGAGGGTTAATCAAATTTATGCGTTTTTGATGAAAAAATAAAAAATAGCAAAAATTAGGTTTATATTGTTTTTTCTTGTAGAAATATTGATTTTAAACAGAAATAATAACAAAAACCACGAAAAATAATTATGGCCAGGTCTTTGATGAAAATACTCCTATGTGCGCTGGCTGGTATTTGTTAAAATTAGATTCATGTACTGAGAGGGGTAACAAAATGCAGTAAAATGGAGTGAAGAAATTAGTAAAAAAGATACGTTTAGGAACAAAGTTTGTTGAATACTAGAATAATATAAAAGATGTATTTTTGATGCTTTATACTTTTTATGCTTTCTGTCGCGGACTTTCTGAAATTTTACGCGGACCAAAGGTTGAGAGCCGATGATATAGAAGCTTTGATCGTCTGGGCATTACGTAATGTTCTTAGATTTGTCGTAACTTTTTTCTTTCGCGGAAGACGAGATAAGCAGAGCTATTATAAGCTAATTTAAATATCGTTAATATCACCTTATTTCTTGATACAAAAATTTAAGTATTGGAGTATTGGTAACTCTCCACGCATGAATTCCAAAGAAGACGTATTTTGAAGCTTATTCCCCCTTGGACGTTACTTTTTATCAAAATTTATGAATTCTTTAACTTTTTTTAAGTCAATCCGTATCTACATGATAGTGCAAGTAAATGAGACAAACAAAATTTAAGATATTTCGACAAAAACCTTAAAAATTCAGGAGCATGACCCAAAAAATTGTATTTTTTTTTTCACTTGGGCCGAATAATATGGCAAGGTACTGTATAAATGTAGGTTCGTTCCCCCATTGATATTGGGTTTTACATGTCTAATGAAAAGCATTACACAAAGTTTTCAATTCCAGGTTCGTTGATTGATGCTTTTTTTTATTGTTGCAAATAGTTTTAAACTTTCTGCTTGATAATAGGAAATATTAATAAAATATCATATCAGCTTAGTTAATAAATTAAAATGATAAGATTTGTTATTTAACAGTATTAATTTCTTATTATTATTACATAGGTACAATTGACCAGCAGGTGTTTTAAATTGTTCTTTATTTTCTTCCAAATGGATCTGACCACACTTTCATGCCTAATTTTCGAAAGTATAATTAAAATAGAAATTAAATACAATTATAAGAACCAGAAAGAATACCTCCAGGTTGAATAGCTTCTTGGTCAATACCAGCTCTAGTTTGTGCCTGAATTTTTTCTGCAGTAGATATATAGATTGTTACTGGAGTGTGGAGATGGATATTACGACTGTTAATACTCACTGTATTTATCTATATTTATCATTGGGTCAATAACAACCGGGTACACCGCTAGTCCTATTCCACCAGCAATAGCAGATATAAAGGCCACGAATTTCCATCCTTTCAAAATAGTCATTCTTTTAAAGCAACACGATTTAATTTTATTTTTTTAAATAAGTAGGTACTTCTTTTTCAATGAGTTTGTTTTTTGGTGTTTTGACATTTTTGACAGTCAGCTACAGGGTGATTCCTCTAGTGCTTTGTATATAAAATTTTATATACAAAAAGCTCTAGTGCACTGACACTGAAATTCTATAAAGCGGGGTTCACATCAGGAGGGTTCACACTGACTAACTTACCGGACAGACCGATTGGGTCGTTCGTATGTAACAAAAATGAGCTTTGGCTCTTATCTCACTTTTCAGTAAATTTTCTTGAGATCTTTCTCATTTTCTTGACATTAATCTCAAGAAAATGTACAGCAGTACAGTTCCATTGCTAAATTTTTCCTCTTTTTGACGTTTTTTCCTAGAAAATGTAAAAATGGAACGTGGTTGGACACAACAGTGTGTAGCCACCGCACGTGATTTTTCAATCGATTGAAAAATCACTGTGTAGCCAGGCACCAATGGAACAGGGCTATTGTTTCCAAATTTTTTATTTATAAATTGTTTATTAATTACACGGCCACACACAAAAAAAAAGTTCTGCCCTGGGGTTGTGACTATGATTTTCATATAGTTTTTGGCTCGCTAAACCTGAATCCAAAGTCCGTTTCGCCCCTTTACGTCAAGAAAGAATTTATTTGGTACTAAAATAATTCTTTCAAGTTGAATTCTAAGCAAATTGAAACAAAAATATGCATTAAATAATTCATATATGAAATCAAACAAAAAATTCTCTACTCACATCTTCCCCTTTCTTCCCCATTTAGTTGTGTGTGACTGATAAACATTGAAACTCAAATCCAGAAGCTGAGTCCGAAGTAGTGATTTCAGAATCTTTTATTGAGACTTTGACTTTGTTATATTTAAAATCTTATTGAAAATACGAAAGTATTTTTAGTCTTAAGTTACAATCAGCCTTATCACAAATTCCACCGTAGGTGAAAATATCCTGCGTTTCCCGATAAAACTATCTCAAAATCCATCGTAGTAGATTCGGAGTGGATAAAGTTCTACGATTTTCGAAATTCGTAAAAACAGGAATCACTGAATTCGAGTGGAATGGAACCCTTTTTTTTCTACGACAGGATATTTGTGTCGGAGTCTGAATGAAAACAGTTTTATTAATGTAAAATAAAAGTTACTTACATGTTGTGTGAAGTATGTAATTTGCAATTTTTTTTATTAAAATTATAATTTGTTTTATTTATTTTTGTATTGCTCTTATTTTTTAAAGTTCAAAAACGACAAAAGACAAATAGTGCCCAAACTCAAACTACCGCTCTATTACAAAATTGTATATTACTGTATTTATGACTGCAAAATTTATTAAAATGTAGATAAAAAATAAAAAAAGTCTTGCCAGAAGCGGGACTCGAACCCCAGACCTCTCAGATACCTTTTATGCAGGCAAAATATTGCCCCTCGAGCCTCAAGTCTGGTGCCTTAGACCACTCGGCTATCCTTACATAGTAATATATGAATTTAAGTTTGTCACATTCAAGGAATCCATTTTTTCCAAGCATTTTTGCACTGATTTTCCTTCAGTAAATTGAAACACAGGAACAGAAATAGTTTTCTTAACACTTTGACGTTAAACAGCTTATTTCGAAAACGAGTATGAACGCTTTAATGGCGTTTTTAATTGGCAATCTGGAAGCAGAAAAAAGCAAACTGAATGCGTTCAATTGGGCAAAACTGACAGTTCTGATTCTGAAAAAAAGAAATTTTCTCTTCTGATTTTAAAAACAGAATCAGAAGCAGAATCACTCACACATTCATAGATTTAAATGTCAGCAGTACAAAATGTTTGCAACACAAAAACAAATGAGGTTTGGCGCGAATACACATATATGTTGAACATGTTAAACTCAACCCATACATTCACATCAAACTTCAGATTCTTCTGAATAAAAAAAACTGTTCAATTGGGATTCCGAATCGAAGAACAATTCCGGATTGCCAATTAAAAACGCCATAAATGCGGCAAAGTTTTTTTTCGATTCCACTCTGAATTAGTGATGACAGCTTGTCGTAGATCGGGACGTAGCTCTCCGTGCGGAGATTTATTATGATTGAATTAGTGATAGAGCTGAATGTATGAATAATATAGGTAGGAGGCTCTCGAAAGTTTCACAATGGAATTGCCAACATGGCTATATTTAGTTACAAACAGTGCCTGTTTGAGCACTACCGGCGCGCCACTGGGCAAGATTGCACGTGGCGCCTCTAAAAAAAAAAAAATTCACTCTAAAACAATTTTTTAAAATTACGAAAAAAATCATTAGCAGTTTATGTCTTGCCTCTCATACTTGTCAATGCATTTATGAAACAAAGAGCAGTTTATTAACCCTCTGTAGGCACACCTCTTTTTTGTGACGTGATAGGCACACGGGTGCGAATTTGGTTTATACATTTTGGTTTATACATTTTGGTTTATACATGACGCTAGAACTTTTTTCGGTCACAATATTTTAAAGAGAATCAAGTATGAAATTTATGTAGAATATTCCGAGGAATTCGAATACATATTGTATTCACAATTCTGAAAAAAAATATTTTCACCCTTATAAAGAGAGTTTTTTGTGGCCACTTTTTTGACAAATCGTGTTTTTCCGTCCGGAATCATTCAGATTCAGAAGCTTTCTGAAAGTGTTTTATTCGCACTAAAATGACAGACAGAACGCTTCTCAGAATAAAAATTCCCTTCTTGATTTCAAAACATAATTCACTCAAAATCACTAATATTTATATATAAAATAACGTCAAACCGAATTTCCTCTTCACTATTTCACTTTGTACTGTACTCTTTCACTTTTAAAATCAAACTGTGTCCGGTCGGTGTCCACACTGTCCTTTTATACCGGAATTTCGAGAATGTCTTCGAAGGTTTTCGTCTTTGCTTCTCGAAACTTCCTTTCCAGGAGGGGTGCTTCATATTTCCAGTCCAGTGGGATATTCAGCCTTCAAGGGATATTCAGCAGTTGAATTTCTTAGGGATGTGTTCAGAGGGTAGTTTCTTAATTATTAAAGGTGCGTTCACATTTCTACCTTTGCAGTAGTAGGTAGTGTGTTCAGACATTTACCTTAAAAAGAAGTTCTGAAATTCGTTACATTGCCCCCCTCTTAAGATTGTTCGTCCAGAACAAATCAATCACTCTTTCACCTTCATAGCGATGTAAGTGGTCACAATGAACTTCTTTTAGTTTGCCTCTTACCTCCCTTTGTATACGGTGAACCACATCGTTGATTCTGTTTCCACAGTTTTGGCAAGCAGTTCTTCTTGGTGGCAATCTACACTGCCGCTGGAGATGTCCGGTCTTGTTACAGTTCCAACATCGAACAGTTCCTGCACGCTGCATATAGGAGTATTCTGGTCGAAAAGCTGGACAAAAGTCGATTTTCTAAAAATCAAAATTTTGAATTAAAGTTTTTACAAAGCGGATCCTAAATATACATGGGATCATATGATGCACTTCTTTTTTTTGTGGTAAAGTGTTTGGTGTGTCAAAACAAGTTCAAAGTCAGCTGTTTATTTTCTGGAATTTTTTTTTGTAATTTTTGCTGATTTGGTGAGTATATTTAGAGATTGATTGTGAGCAAGTGTGCTTTTAAACATTAAATTTTCATATGAAAATACAATTGCAGGTATTGAATAATAATTAAAGAGTAGTTATGAAAATATTAAATTTTTTTTGTTTGAGTAAATGACAGTGGGAAAAGAGTCTGCCACATATAGATATTTTTATTACTTTTTTTTTAAAGTCTAAGTGTTTTGTTATAGTATTCCCTCCTATTCTGCTTCGATACATAGATTTATGATAACTTTGACTATTCTTTAAATTTAATATCAAAAAATTGGGTGCGATTTTTTGCGATTAACAAAATAATTTGCGAGTGAAATTTTCACTTTTAGAAAAATCACTCATACGCCCTACGTTTAATTTTAACTAGTTGTTAACATTTTCCAGAATTTTTTTTATTGATATTAATGCATTTGGATTCACTAAGCCTAAAAATCACAATGGTTCCATTCTAGAAGGTCTAATATTTTAGATATTTAATTTTTTCACATTTTGGGTGTATTAGATTTCATACCTACTATTTTTTTTAGTTTTTCTTCTCACAAGCGTTTTTAAAGTTTTGCTGAAAAAAAAATTATTTCCTTGCATAAATAATAATTTTTAGCAAAAATAATTAGTTTTACTTCAAAAAATAATTTTGTCCAGGTTTTTGATCGAAATACTCCTATGTGCGCTGGCTTCCTTGGGATGCGATTTTCTGGCATTCCTCTGATGCTACTTCTATTAAACCATGAACTCTTTGCGATGCCTGTTCTCCCGCTTCCATAGTAAGCGCGAACGCTAGTGCCTCAAGAAGGGTGTGTTTCCCAGCTGTTCGAATCGCTAACTAAAGGTTGCCAAAAGTGAGAAACACGAAGAATTTCACTGGAATTGATAGGCAAGTTTTCACTTAATATCATTAAATTATCAAATAAAAATTAAATTAATAAAAACAAAAGAAAAAAAAAAGACCGCCTAAGAACAAAGGAGATCTAGCTCCTGTCAAATTTTATGAATAGTCAAAAGCGCTCATTTTCAGACCTTTCACCTAATAAGGTAAATCCACCATCCAAAATGGGTAAAAGCGACTCGAATTTAGTCTCAAACATGGCCATAGGAGACTTAAGTACACTTTTGGATAACAAGCTGCAACATCTCGCAACCAAAGCCGATGTAGGTAGAAGAAGTACGAATAGACATCAGGGCTCTTTAAACAAAAGTAGTTTTCCTAGAAAAACAATTGGAACGTATTCAAATGCAGGCTTGCGAAGAAAATCTTATGGTCAAAGTCGAAGCAAAAGATGAACAACAAACTGCACAAGTTGTAGAAATATGCACCAAATTGTCAAACGACTTAAACAATCAATGCATCGATGAAATTAAAGAAATTAAATCTTGGAATTCTAAATTCAAAACCTTTATTGTTAAATTAAACAGCAAAGAAAATGTTTACAAAACTAAAAAACACTAATTTCTCAATACAATACAAAAAGATTATCCACACCACAGTACACATCATAAGGTAATATATTCCGAACGTTGTCAAAATTTGTTTGTAAAAAATGGGCACCAATCTGTCAGTTCGGTCTTTAATTTTTATATTTCAATCGCAGTAAACAGGAAATTTGTTTTTGTTTTAATTTATAAAATGTCATTTAAAATATTATAAATTGAAAAATACCAAATTTTCTTCGTGTTTCATCGCGGAAAATGGTAAATAATTGTTTAAAAATTAGTGGTGTGCGTCGGTTTTTGTTCGTTTTTCGTCGGTATTTTAAACAATTAAGAATTCGGTAGCTGACATTGGTCGCCAAAGTGTCATGTTTTGACAATCTGGCGACCAATGTCAGTTCGGAATATATTACCTTTTTATGTGTACTGTGATCCACACAGCATACAGAAAAGGAGGGCACATCTGTTGCACGTAAGAAAAGCGCAACCAACCAAACTTGAAGGCTGTTGTAAAAGATGATAAGCTCATCGTCGAAAGTATGGAGTTCACTTGGTTAGAAGCAGAAGGCTTGCGATATGGAAGTAGTTGTGGTTTTAAAAAAATTTGCGATACTTTCAATTTCCACCCCGATCTATTCAAAGTTTCTTTACCAAAACATCAAGCTCATGACAGCCCTTTGACAAGTACAAGCGTCATCTCTAATGTGAGCAAAGATCAGAACCATATTAGTCTAGCGAGTAGGTCTAGTCAATAGGACAGGGTAGTCATTGAGGAAATTAGCAAAGAAGTAAATATTTGTTTTAATTTAACTGAATATCAAAATAATATTTCCTGGTTTTTTTTACGTACTTATTTAATTTTGATATAATTTTTTTGCTTGAAACACACACAGAAGAACACAAAGGAGAATGGGCATTTTGGACGCTGAGCGGCCATTAATGAATTTGGTACAAAATGAAAGAACTATAACTTAGGAAAAATTAATTAAATATGATGCTCTGTCATTTTCCCTGACTCTGAAGATATTAATCTTGAAAATCTGACCAATAGAACTCGTATTATACGATTTTCAAGACAACCATTTCAAGACTTTGTTCGAATTGCTTATAGATTAAGTTCTAGTGTTTGGATATGCAAGATTAAGGTCTTCAGACTCATGGAAAATGACAGAGTATCACATTTTGCACTTAAAATACACATTAAAGTTATGACATTGAGACAATCTATATAAAGTGGTTAATGCAAAAATGCATTTTATTCTTTTTTGAAGAACGTCACAAAGATAAAACTTCTGCACAATATATGTAAGACTTATGTACATACAAAAATAGCAGATACATACCTGGCCGCTAACGTCCACGTTCCATACAAACTTGCCCATTCTCCTTTAAACATTTTGAAAAGTATTTTGCTTCGTACGAATGTTTTTGGATACCAGCTAAGAGAACATCTATCAGAGGTAGGAATACTTACTGCTATAAGAAAAAATATTTTCCCTGTATGTAAAATTAAAATCGAAGAAGAAGTTATCTATGTAGAAATTAAAAACGCAAATAGTTTATATTATATAATTCCCGTTTACCTTAATTGCAACCATTGGCAACAAGATTATGATGTATTATATGATTTTGTATGCTCTTTGAAAGCACATAATTTGTTTATAATAGGGGATTTTAATGCAAGAACAGCAGATATGGAGTTGCAATTTGTAAAAAGATGTGAAAAGCACAGGAGCAAAGATTTAAAGTGTAATGCAGAAGGAAAAAAGTAAAAAGAACTATGTCACGATTTCAGATTGAGTATTTTAAATGGAACAGCAAATGGAGACAAAAACGGAGATTTTACTTTTATTGGAAAGCAAGGATGCTCAACAATCGATTATGGTCTGATAAGTGGAGACTGGCATGCTGTAATCGAAGACTTTATGGTTGGGGATGCTACTTATTCCGATCATCTCCCATTAAAAGTCACTATTTGTAAGATCATCGAAAATGTATCTTATAGTGAAATACGAAAAGAAAGGAATTGCTTAAGATGGAAAAACAATTATAAAAATGAATTTCCAGGCAAAATAGATACTAAACTTAGCGTCAAGGAAACAGTTTCTAAGGTCAAGTAGGTATATTCCCTATTTCATAAAACTACAAGACTAATAATTATTTGTGAATTTACTTGTAGCTTGTAAATTATCAGCAAATTTCTGTTTCATAAAGAATTCGAATAGACTAATAACTACAAGTATCGTAGACTTGTAGCTACAAGTAAAATTTACAAGTGCGGCGAATATTTCTGTTTCATAAAAGTATTTGAAAAATTTTTATTTGCGATAAACTTGTAACTACAAGCGATTTTTCTACAAGAGAAGAAGGACTAATAAAAAAAAGTATGGTGTCTAACGTTGGGTCTTTTGGGCTTTAAATGAATTTCATAAATAATGTTATATCACTAAAATGAAATTAAAATGATCAAGCATTATAATCAAGAGTTCACCGCAATTTTGGGGTGTAGAAAAGTACTAGTTTTGTTGTTCCTTAATGAAGCGCTAATGTACTTTCTTTGGTAGTTAAAGTGCAATAACAATTCAGCCTTTTTATTTGTTGTGAATGTGATACCAAAAAGTAGTTGACACTATAATCAATCTTCCTTTCCAAATGTCAAAAAGACTTGACTGAAATCTTTATGTATACAGGGTGTCCCAAAAGTAATGGATCAAAAGAAATATGCTGATAGGGATTTTTCGAAATTTCACAAAAACTGCATTAAAACGAAAACCGTAAGGATTTGGGATGAACAAGTTGCCAAATTTTGAGAGCCCTAAAGTTGGCCTATCAGTATATTTCATTTGATCCATTACTTTTGGGACACCCTGTATATCTTCCTGCAATATTCACTCAAAATAGAAGCTTTCGATTGCAGGTACCTATTTGCAGTTTAAAGGATTAAAGTCAAACAACTTGAACTTAACTTTTTAAAATGTAAAATAAAAAGGATTCATCGTTTTTATTGAATTTCACTAAATTAAAAATACTGCACTTGGAATTCTATATGCTTACTAAAGAGACTTGCGGATCTCATGCATACAATTCAAAAGATCCTTCCAAAAATACCAATAATTTTACAAAAATAGTTTATTTAAATTTTACGTAATTTCTAACATCCTTTCTTTTTATTTTTCTAATATCTCCTCTAAAACGCATTCATCCCATATAACATTGAGAGATGTGGCATTGCAATTTTATTGATAATGCATTTAACGATTTTCATTACATTCCGCGTGTGTAGGTATTAAGAATTGATTAAAATAACTTCATTTTAAAATTAATATTAGGATTATAATTCTAGCTTTTGAAAAAAGTATCAATCAAAACTGTAAGTGTTGCCGTTGTTTTTTAATAATTTATTTTTAATTTTAAGTATTTTTTTTAGAAAATTGCCCCTCCCTCCAAAACGGGGGGACATTGACTCTCCCTCCCATAGTAAACAATGATTGTATTTAACCCCTCTACAAAGTCTCATTATTAGTTCTTGGTGCTTAAGTAATCGTACTTTCCCCTCAAATGTTTCTGTTTTACTTAAGTAAAACTAAAAATGCGAAATAAAGATATATTAAAATGGCCATACTTCGGTCAATTTCAATAAAAAAATTTAGTGAGTACAGCATTCTGAAGGAAATTTAATCTTCTTTTTTTCTTTGGAGCAATGTTTATGTCTATCTCAATCCAAAAAAAATGTACAACTAAAAAAGCAAAAAAAACTCAAAAAATCGATTTTTTTGATATTTTTTTTATGATTGTTTCGACTATTTTGGTATGGAAATTTTTTTTTTTTCAATTTTTAAAAAAATATTATTCCAATTGGAAATTTAATTCTCTACAAAAAGTTGTATACACAATATATAAAAATTTTGCTTGGTTTACGAGGTATATTGAAAAAACCAAAAAGGGGGCTTTTGCACCCCTATCTTCAGTTTCCACCCTCTCATTTAATAGCACTCCGCGGTTTTATCTTCTTTTATAACCCATTGAACGATTCCTGCAATAAAAACCCGTGAACGTCTTAGTTCCTTATTACCCTGTTTTTTTCGACCTAATCAATTGCCTATACAAATAAATGAAAATTTTTATGGAACAGATTACTACAACTCCATACTTTATTTGTGCTTGTAACTACAAGTCTACAAGTACAACACTAATAGTTTTATGAAATAGGGCCCAGGAATCAATAATTTTACAAACAGCTAATTCTCCAAAAATAAATACGAATTTCCGTAGAAAATCTGTTTGGTATGACTATGAATGCGAAAGTCTAAGGAAGAGATCCCTTGCGCTGCTGAATTTATTGAGATTATACTCGTTGGATACAAAATTCATTAAAATAGAGTATGTTACAGCAAATAAAGAGTACAAACGGATATGCAATGAGAAAAAAAGAGCGCACGAAGAAGAAATGGCAATTATATTGAGCAAAAGTAAAGATTCTGTAGAGTTTTGGTCATTGACAAGAAAATTAAATGGTGTAACGAACAGAATAACATCAATCAACTTACATTTTAAAGTTTAATCTAACTATTCGAATTATTTTGATTTATTTATTATTAACAAGAAAATCTAGTACATAAGTACATTTCATTTAATGTATGCATAAACATATTTTTGAGTCACTGTCACTTAACGAAATAATCTATTACGTTTTCATTTTACTGCAGTTTATACTTTCGTTCTCTCTTATTAAAAATTTGACTGTAATTTGTAACTGTTACTTATTATGTAATTTCATCGTTTTATGTTAAAATAAAATTCATTCTACTTTGAATCGTCGAAGAGCTAAGAGCTCCAAAGAAAGTAATTAACAAGTCTTTTATTTTGCTCGAGTTAAGGCCCCAGCCCATAGAATCCGTTGCGTCCGTTCCGTCAATCCATCCGTTGAAGTTGAAGTTTGGGACAGAAAGGGGTGACCCATAGAATACGTCGTACGACGGATTGCTTTTTGACAGCTCACTTCAAATTCCGAGGTGTGTTCGATATTTTATCGCTGAATGTGCACTAAGGAAGTTCTGATGCAAGAAATTTTTAACTATTATTGTTGTTCTTTTTTTTTAATAAAATAAAATGCGCGACTAGATTTCATGTTGGTACTTGCTCTTCAGTTAAAAACAATTTTTAATAACAGATTATCATTTGTAGATATGACTTTGGCATAGTAAAATTGAACTTTACAACAGAATTTTAGTATTTAATTGATATAATTTATTAGATATATCATTAAGTGTTACTTTTATTACAATTAATTCACTAATGAATACTGAAAGTTCACAACTCATAAAATCGGAGAAGAAAAGAGCGCAGTTCATTTAGTTCTGAAATTCCCCGGTGTGCACTCTAAAACAGAAAATTGAACAGATCTATTGTTTACAACCAATGTCAAACCATACGACGGATGAAAAAGTAGAAAGTTGGGCAACTTCTTCCGTCGAAACCGTCCGTCTCCGTCCGATCCGTCGCTTATGGGTGGCTTCCCATAAGAACGTGTGTATTTTATCGAGCTGTCAGTCAAAAACTTCGACGGAACGGACGCAACGGATTCTATGGGCTGGGGCCTTTAAAGACAAAATCAATACACCTGCAGACCTTCGGGGCTCTGGTGGCTGGTCGAATAATCGTTTTTAGTATCGTGGATATTTGCAAACGCATTTATGCTGTCACTTATGACCCAATTTACAAACTTTCATCAATTTTAATGAGTGGAGAAACCCTTCCACTACAATTGGCGCCCACAGTAAAAAAAAAAAGAAAAAATTAAATATTTATACCAAACATCGAATAATTTGTACCTATTAATTTGCTTTGCCGTGTGTTTTCCACGTGATCAATAAAAACGCTCCCCGTTATATTTTGTTGTTGTTGCACTGCTGCTGCTGTTAAAGATTGCTGGACAGTAGAATTTTTTAAAATTTGCTGGAATTTAATGAGGTTTTTGCTGAGGTGTTTTGGAATTTTTGATTGAGGTTTTTGGAGTTTTTGCATTGTTTTTTGTTTCTGTGGCAATATTTGTAGATCATGACACGAACTACAGCGAACTCACAAGCCGCTGGCGCTGGTTACACTGGTGTGCAACACTCGCCACCTCCACCACCGCCGCCACAGTGTGCAATTTTCGCAATCTAGCTGTACTTTAATGAAAAATACATGTCTCCCATATCCAACAAAATTGGTATCATATGAAAGGTAAAACCTCAGACAATAGAATGGCAAAAAAAAAACAAGAAAATAATCAAATTTACCGTTCCACAGAATCACAAACATTAGCTTGGTTCAAGAGAAAAATAAATTTAAAGCTCATTGCTTTTCTTGTGTCACTTTGATAACAGCGTGGTTAAGTAAAATAATAGTTGTTTAAATTAAATTTATTTTTTTTATTTTAAGTAACATTTAAGAAATACTTAAGGTAAGTAAATTTTTTTGTGCACTAAAAAATAAAAAAATTAAAAATCATTTGTGTGAAGATCTAAAGAGTGTCGTTTTTTTTGTGTTGTTTAACTTTGTAAAGCGTTTTAAAAATGTATCCGTCCTGTTTTTGGGCTTAAAATCTCCGTTGATGTATTCTGTGTTAGAATTTGTTTACTTTTCTTGCGTCTGGTGTGCGAAACCATTAATTTTTTTTTTTGTTCAGGTACATAGGCCAAAAACCAATTTTTTGATCTTTTGAAAAATCGCACATCACATTTTTACAAATTGAAAATGACTATTTAGATTCTTGTTGGCAAAACAAGACAAAAAGATTAAATACAATTTTTCGTTATTTTGCTTCGTTTTCGAAATAGAGACAGTTTAAGAACCAACTCCCAAAATCGTTTGCTCGATGTCGGCTCTTCCCCACCCATTGTGGTACATTTTGTACTCGTATACCACATATTGGACATATAGTTAGATATATAATTTTGAAAATCAATAAAACCCTTGTAGAAATACAATACTTAACAAAATTAAGCTGGTTTGCATCAAAAAAATTAAGTTTACTTGGAATTAAAATTAAGTACTGCTAGATTGGCAAAATTGCACACTGTGAGCCGCCTCCACAGAAGGATAAATCACAAAATACATCCAGGCTAAATGATTCTCCTTTGAATGTTACACATAGTCAAGTAGGCAATGTCATAAATGAAGGTCAATCTAGTAGTAGTGTTGCACAAGTTCCAATAAGCATAAGTTTAACTGAAAGCCAATTTTCTAGTCTGTTAGGAAGTCTTAATGTGCGAGAAGGTTCTAGGAGTACATTTAGTTCATGCAATGCAAGGTTTGGCGGAAGCAATAGTTCTAAGGTTGAAGATTTCATTGAAACCATAATCGTTTATAAAAATGCAGTGAGCATTTCAGATCACTTTGCTCTCACTAGTTTTCCTCTTCTACTTGATGGTTATGCTTCATCCTGGTGGCAAGGGGTAAAACATGAAGCAAAATCATTTGATGAAGCAATTGAGTTGCTAAGAACTGCATTCAGTCCTCCAAGACCTGATTGGAGAATATTTGCGGAAATTCTTCAAGATAAGCAAAAGATAACCGAAACTACAGATTCTTTTATTTGTCGAAAGAGAAGGTTGTTTTCTCAACTAAAGAAAACTTTTCCAGAACAAACGATTATTGATCTGCTGTTTTCCCAAATAAGCCTAAGAATAAGAGAAAGACTGTCCAGAGAAGACTTCCAAACATTCCAAGATCTTTTGAATAGGGCAAGAGAAATTGAACTGTCTCTCAACGAAAACCAAATGAGTACCAAACCTCACCCAGTTGATGTTCCTGAAAAATCCACCTCTAGTATTCGGTGTTCTTTTTGTCGAAAGAAGAATCATTCTGCAGAAGTTTTAAGAAGCTCGAAAAAGAAAGAAAAATAAATAGTTCTGAAAACACAAAACTGAATTGTTATGAGTGTGGTACCCCTGGGTTTTACCGATCAAATTGCCCTAATAGCAATAAGTATTTGAAATCAGATAGTCCAAAACAACTAGAATTTAATGCAATCTACAAAACTCTTGTAGGCAGAAGTGTACCTACGGTAAACATTAATGTTGATGGTTTGAATGGGCAAGCATATTTTGATACTGTGGCAAGAACTAGCGTAGCTGGCTATCAACTTTTCCAGAAACTCAAACAGAAAAATAAGAATTTTCAAAAAGTGTTCGCTGAAATCACACTTGCTGATGGAACAGCCAGAAAAGAACTAGTGTACTCGACAATAGTTTGCATCATCATTGGTAAACGTTTCAAACAAATACGGTTTATCTGCCTACCTAGTGCAAAAGATAAATAGATATGCCGTTTTTCTTATGGACGGACGCAAGCAACTATGCGCTTGTAGCTGTTTTGCTCCAGGGGGAGAAATATTATAATCCAATCGAATATGCCAGTCTTCTTCTTATTCCAGCTGAACGCAACTATTCGGCAACAGAGCGTGAGGCTTTAGCTGTTGTTTGGGCAGTTCAAAAGTTTCGTGGCTATATTGAGGGAGCGGAAATAACGATTTTAACTGACCATCAGCCACTCAAATGGTTATTTAGTTTGAAATCACCAACATGAAGACATGCTCGTTGGTCCTTGTTACTTCAAAAGTACAATATAAACTTAGAGTATACCCCAGGTAAACAAAATGTTGTGGCAGATACATTATCTCGTCCTCCTTGCAATTTAGCCCATACAAACATCGAGTGCGATTGCATGTCGTTTGAAATTGATTTTCGCGCAAAAGGAGCCAAAGAAGTTCGTGACGCTCAGCTAGAGGATCCGGTCATTAAAAAAATCATTGATTCCTTTGAGGCAGATGATGAAAATGTCCAACTTCACACTGGTCGAGGATATATTAAGGTTGATGGTATCTTATACCGGTATTGCTCGGAAGAAGTTTCTGAAAACGGACAGCTGGTTGCACCAAGATCAATGCAAGAAAAGATATTATATAATTATCACGATGCTCCAACAGCAGGCTATTATGGTATTGACAAAACAATTAATCGAATTACTCCGCTTTATTACTGGAAAGGTATGCGGTCAGACATATCAAACTACGTAAGAGCATGTCCTGAATGTAAGAAGTACAAACCAACTAACTTAAAACCTATTGGTCTAATGCAAACTGTAAGCAGTAACCAGCGATTTGAAGTTATTTCAGTGGACTTATTTGGTCCACTTCCACGTTCAGAAGACGGACATCAGTGGATTCTTATAGTTGAAGACTTGTGCAGCCGGTGGATTGAGCTTTTTGTACTTAAAGAGGCATCTGCAGAGAATTGTGCTATGAAATTGCTTGATAAAGTTATTCTTCGATATGGGGTACCAAGAAGAATGCATTCAGACAACGGTTATCAATTTATATCAGCGCTAATGCAAAAACTAACATTTTGTTTGGGTATAAGACAAACGTTTACACCAATTTACCATCCCGAAGCATATCCAGTAGAAAGAAAAAACAGGGACCTTAAAACACAACTTTCAATATGTGTTGGGCAGAATCATACAGAATGGTATTCGAAATTAGCAGCAATTCGTTTTGCAATGAACACAGCAAAATGTGCAAGTACAGGATACACAGCAGCATACCTTACCTTTGGAAGAGAGCTTCGAACACCGTTCGAAGTACACACGGATTTGAAGCAAGTTGTGCAGTCAGAAAATTTCATTCCTCAAATCACACCTCATTTGTTAAAGCTTGCAGATACGTTAAAAATGGCCGAAGAATCACAAGAGCTATTACAAGATAAAAACAAAGCATATGTAGACCAAAAACGACGACCTCAACAAGCGTTTAAAGAAGGTGATCTGGTCCTGGTGAATACACACGCGCAAAGTAAAGCAAAGCAAGGTATAACGTCGAAGTTTGTGCCAAGACGTGATGGCCCCTACATTATTCTGAAGAAGAAGGGATCTTCCTGCTATATTTTGTCAGCTACAGACAAACTAGACCAACCCATTGGTTCACATCACGTATCATCACTCACACCGTACGATGGTACAATCAACAATCCAATTTATCCTATTTGACCTCGAGGTCGACCTCGCAAATCAGTAGAGTCAGAAGAACTTTGTATTCAAACCAATCAAATTATTGATGTTCCAAGAAACGACGAAGCTACAAATCAATCAGTCCCAAAACAAGACATACAAAAATTAAGAAGATCTTCAAGACCCAGACGTATACGAACATATTCCCAATATTTCCAATAGCCTGTCGCATTATCGGGACGTTTTCAGCGACAGAGGGGGAGGTTGTAAGAACAGAATAACATCAATCAACATATACTTATATATTTTAACAAATACAACAATTACATTTTAAAGTTTAATCTAACTATTCGAATTATTTTGATTTTTTTATTATTAACAAGAAAATCTAGTACATAAGTACATTTCATTTAATGTATGTATAAACATATTTTTGAGTCACTGTCACTTAAAGAAATAATCTATTACGTTTTCATTTTACTGCAGTTTATACTTTCGTTCTCTCTTATTAAAAATTTGACTGTAATTTCTAACTGTTACTTATTATGTAATTTCATCGTTTTATGTTAAAATAAAATTCATTCTACTTTGAACCGTCGAAGAGCTAAGAGCTCCAAAGAAAGTAATTAACAAGTCTTTTATTTTGCTCGAGTTAAGGCCCCAGCCCATAGAATCCGTTGCGTCCGTTCCGTCAATCCATCCGTTGAAGTTGAAGTTTGGGACAGAAAGGGGTGAAGGCCCCAGCCCATAGAATCCGTTGCGTCCGTTCCGTCGAAGTTTTTGACTGACAGCTCGATAAAATACACACGTTCTTATGGGAAGCGACCCATAAGCGACGGATCGGACGGAGACGGACGGTTTCGACGGAAGAAGTTGCCCAACTTTCTACTTTTTCATCCGTCGTATGGTTTGACATTGGTTGTCAACAATAGATCTGTTCATTTTTCTGTTTGAGAGTGCACACCGGGGAATTTCAGAACTAAATGAACTGCGTTCTTTTCTTCTCCGATTTTATGAGTTGTGAAATTTCAGTATTCATTAGTGAATTAATTGTAATAAAAGTAACATTTAATGATGTATCTTATAAATTATATCAATTAAATACTCAAATTCTGTTGTAGAGTTCAATTTTACTATGCCAAAGTCATATCTACAAATGATAATCTGTTATTAAAAATTGTTTTTAACTGAAGAGCAAGTACCTACATGAAATCTAGTCGCGCATTTTATTTTATGAAAAAAAAGAACAACAATAATAGTTAAAAATTTCTTGCATCAGAACTTCCTTAGTGCACATTCAGCGATAAAATATCGAACACACCTCGGAATTTGAAGTGAGCTGTCAAAAAGCAATCCGTCGTACGACGTATTCTATGGGTTACCCCTTTCTGTCCCAAACTTCAACTTCAACGGATGGATTGACGGAACGGACGCAACGGATTCTATGGGCTGGGGCCTTGACCCATAGAATACGTCGTACGACGGATTGCTATTTGACAGCTCACTTCAAATTCCGAGGTGTGTTCGATATTTTATCGCTGAATGTGCACTAAGGAAGTTCTGATGCAAGAAATTTTTAACTATTATTGTTGTTCTTTTTTTTAATAAAATAAAATGCGCGACTAGATTTCATGTTGGTAATTGCTCTTCAGTTAAAAACAATTTTTAATAACAGATTATCATTTGTAGATATGACTTTGGCATAGTAAAATTGAACTCTACAACAGAATTTTAGTATTTAATTGATATAATTTATTAGATATATCATTAAATGTTACTTTTATTACAATTAATTCACTAATGAATACTGAAAGTTCACAACTCATAAAATCGGAGAAGAAAAGAGCGCAGTTCATTTAGTTCTGAAATTCCCCGGTGTGCACTCTAAAACAGAAAATTGAACAGATCTATTGTTTACAACCAATGTCAAACCATACGACGGATGAAAAAGTAGAAAGTTGGGCAACTTCTTCCGTCGAAACCGTCCGTCTCCGTCCGATCCGTCGCTTATGGGTGGTTTCCCATAAGAACGTGTGTATTTTATCGAGCTGTCAGTCAAAAACTTCGACGGAACGGACGCAACGGATTCTATGGGCTGGGGCCTTTAAAGACAAAATCAATACACCTGCAGACCTTCGGGGCTCTGGTGGCTGGTCGAATAATCGTTTTTAGTATCGTGGACATTTGCAGACGCATTTATGCTGTCACTTATGACCCGATCTACAAACTTTCATCAATTTTAATGAGTGGAGAAACCCTTCCACTACAATGGGAACAAGACTATAAAAGAAGATGCTGTAATAGCATTTTGTGATCTACGGGCACACTACTCAACTCTACTTTACTTTACTATTATCCTGAACCTTGTTTAAAAGATGAACACTTGTACTTGAACAGTTGTAAATGCCCTACAATCTTTAAAAGACGGTAAAGCAGCAGGAACCAATGGAATCCCGGCAGAGTTCTTTAAATATAACTAAGAAAAATTCAAAAAAACATCTTACACAAGCTCTGAACGTTATCTTTAATTTTGGCACATTGCCAGAGCAGTTTTACGAATTTTTAATCCGGCCAATTTATAAAAAAGGGGATCCGGGTGATCCGGCTAACTATAGGGGTATATCTTTCTTAAACTCATCCGCAAAATTATATTCGACTCTGCTTTATAAAAGATTAAATTAAATAACTGGGTAGATGTAGATGCCAATCAAAAACTCAGTGAATTCCAAGCTGGATTTCGGAAAGGGAATTCTACAGTTGACAATATCTTCGTCCTAACTTCAATTGCCCAAATTAAACTGGATCAAAGGAAGAAATTATATGTTTTCTTCATAGATTTTAGAGCAGCCTTTGATACGGTTAATAGAAGTGCTTTGCTTTATAAGCTGTTCAACCTCGGAATATCGTCTAAATTCGTGCGAGCGTTGGAAAAGATATACACCCAGAGAAAAAACGCATAGTAATTTTTAATCCGTTCTACATTGAATCAATGGTGAAAAATATATTCATTAATTTTCTAAAAAGTCGTCATATGCTTAACTTACAGTTTGTCACATCAATTTTTATAAGTGAAATGGCACAGTGGTAAAGCACAAGCTTGTCAACCCAGGTATAGCAGGTTCGATCCCCAGCGGATGCCAGTTTTACTTTTTTTATTTTTTTAATGTGTGAACAACTTTGATTTAATGTGTGAACAACTTTGATTTAATGTGTGAACAACTTTGATTTAAAGTGTGCTACTTTGATTCAATCATTTTCCACTTTAGGCTAAAAATGTAGTGATTTTCCATTGATTCAAAGTGGTTTAGATTGATTTTACGTTGTTTTTTGGCTCAGTGTACCAGCAAACAACAGCAAAAATATTCAATGGTCAAGAGCAATCAGAAAGCTTTATAAATAAACAGCGGAGTTAAACAAGGTTGTAATCTGAGCTGAGTGTGGAGTTGAAATTGGAAGTTCAAAAATAAAAGCAATAATGTACGCAGACGATATAGTTATACTCGCAGAGACTCCATGCGCGCTTCAACTAATGATCAACAAACTGTTTGAGTATTGCAAACTATGGGGTTTGGAAGTTAATGTCGCAAAATCAAAAGTGATGATATTTCAAAAAGGAGCTGGCAGGTTAGCAAGAGGTGAAAAATGGAAATTTGGAGAGCAAACACTGGAAGTTGTTAAAAAATATTCATATCTCGGTATGGACCTGACATTTAATTTGAAAATGGAAAAACACCTTAAAACTAAATTGGAAAAAGGCTAAGATAGCAATCTGCTCCAATTGGAAAAGGATCTTTTGCAACAAACTGATAACCTTTAGTACAAAGTATAATGTTTTTAATGCTACGGCATAGGCCATTCTCTTTTATGGAGCGCAGAAATTCGAAATCGTTGAATATCTGTTACGTTTTTTTCTAAGAAAAGTTTTTTACTTACCAATTAATACACCAAAGTATATGTATAATCTAGAATCTGGTCTGCCAACAATGTTCATTTCAACTCTAAAATTGAATGCTGACTATCTATTAAGGGTGGTAAAAATGAGTGATTCCAGGCTGCCAAAGCTGATGCAATAAAAAATAAAACTCTGTTTGTCAAGGAATGGACAAAAATTGCGGCCGATTGTGGTGTTACGATGAACTGGGAGGAGAGTAACATAGTTAACTGGAAAAAGGATTTATACGAAGTCATCATGCTCACTGACGAAAATGAAAGGTATGCCTTTATGGCAAAAGCTCGTGCTTCGACTCAAGGGCTAACCTTAATCTAAATGAGTGCAACCATTTCTATAGTCGTTATTCCTGTTATGTCATTGGGACGATTTTCAAAATTAGAGGCGAACTGATCAAGCTGAATGCCATGCCGCACCAAAACGAGGGCCCAGGTCTTTGCAACTTGTGTAACCTACAACCACGGGACGATGTGTATCATTTCATCGGCATCTGTCCAATTTTAAAGGAAATAAGGCGAGTCTTCTTCGGAAAAAATGTTTAAGAGAGGGAAGAGGTGCATGAATTTCTGAATGGTGGTGATTGGAAGCTACTTTTTGATTATTACACGGAAGCCAGCACTTACAGATCCAACATAATTAATGAAATCTTTTAAAATAGTAAGAATCAATTTAAAATTAATCCTGTCAAGCTAAAAAGTATCTCTAAATTTTGTTTTAACTAAACTAAAAGTCCTATTAACTAAAAACTAAATATTTACTATCAGAACGCTGGAGGAATGAAATCAAAACTAAAAAACTTTTATTTAAATTGTATTAATGGAACTTATGACATTATCATTATAACTGAGACCTGGCTTAATTCATCTGTACATGATGCTGAGATATGTCCACCTGATTATAACTTATATCGTTTAGACAGAAATCCTTCTAATAGCGTTTTCAAAAATGGAGGTGGCGTTTTAATTGCTGTTAAATGTTGTCTTAAATCTGAGTTGTTGTTTTCAAACAAGCATACAAATTTGGAACTCGTCACAATAAAGATAAATTACTGTCATTCTTCGTTTGTCATCTGTGGTATTTATGTCCCGTCTGGATCATCGCCTTCTGTTTATGAACTGTATTCATCTGCTATATCGGATATTGTTGAAAATTCAGTTATGAGTAATATATTTATCTTTGGGGACTTCAATTTAACAAATCTTGAATGGAAAAGGGATGATGATTTGAAATATACTTATAATGTGCTAGAGCATGGTCCAATATTTCAAAGAAATTTTGTTGAGACAGTACACTTATGTGGTCTAACTCAAATTAATGGATTAACAAACGAATTTCGTCGATTTCTTGATCTCGTGTTTACTGATTTCCCTGTTTCCTGTGATACTGTTTGTGTAAATGACTGGCTTTTAGAGATGCGCAAAACAGTTCCAAAGCCGGAACGAACATGGAACGGTTGTTTTTTCGGTCGGAACTAGTTCCTGGAACTAGTTCCGCGGAACTATCAAGGATTTGAGTTTTTTCAGGAAAATGCATCGAAAAAAGAAATAGTATGATATTGAATATTTTTTCCTGATGGCCGTTTAAAGCGACCAGAAAAACTTAATATGTCAGTTGACACAAACTTAATCTACCTACTAGTTCCTGGAACTAGTTCCGCGGAACTATCAAGAATTTGAGTTTTTTTAAAGGAAAATGCATCAAAAAAAGAAATAGTATAATATTGAATATTTTTTCCTGATGGAAGACATGGAACTGGAACTATTAATGTAGTTCCATGTCCGTGAGCATGATTCATAAGAGTGTAGTTGTGGTTTTGGTTTGTGAATTTTTGGCGCTTAGCTCGTACGCATCCATGTGTATTGGCTTTGGATGAGAATTCTATGACATGCGTGTGTGTATTGTGTATTCCAAACAGAGACATGTTCGCTTTCGTTTTGTTTCTTGTTCCTCTTCTTCTTTCTTTCTTTCTTTCTTTCTTTCTTTCTTTCTTTCTTTCTTTCTTTTGTGTGTGGCTGTGTCGGAACGATGGAACTGTTTAAATTAATTTTGTGGAACGAGTGGAACTAGTTCCGAGTGAGGAACTAGTTCCAGGAACTATTTGGCTCTGGAACTACCCATCTCTACTGGCTTTTGCCAAAAGTACCTCACCACAACGTACTTGCTTGCAATATACAAATCGATCATCAAATTTCTTCAAATATTATTCTGAACCTAACTTAGACCATGACTTTAATTTTAGTAAAATCGATTTAGTGAAGTTAGAACAATTTTTTATCGATTTTGACTGGACAAGTGTCTTAAGTATAAGTGATGTCAATGCATGTGTTGAAAACTTTTATGCTGTTTTAAGTAATTGTATTCATTTTTGTGTTCCTGTTATAAGAAAAAAAGCAAATCCTCCATCAGTGAATTGGTTAAATAAGGATCTAAGACGCTTATGAAACTTTAAAAACGCATGTCACAAAAAATGGAAAAGAACGAGTTGCATCCAGTTTTATAACCGTTACTTATACTATCGCAAGCTATTTAACACAAGTTTAAAAACATCTTACAAAGCCTATATTTATAAAATTAAGTGCAATATATCAGGTAATCCGAAATCATTCTGGAAATATGTTAACTCCAAACGAAAAAGTTCAACATATCCGTCAACCGTGCAATATAAAGATAAAATTTCTAGCTGTGATAAAGAAATTAGTAACATATTTGCAGATTTCTTCCAACAGACATATACCTCGAGCAATCCTAATTACTGTGATAATATAGATTTAAGTTTTCCAACCTGTGATATACCTTTTATAAGATTGACTGAAGCGGAAGTAGTGCAATATATTGACGAATTAAAAAGTAACTGTTTGTCCGGTCCCGATAAAATTCCGTCCATATTTGTCAAAGCAAGCAAGTCCTATATATGTTCTGTAATTACGTATATATATAATTGTTCACTGTCAACTGGTGTTTTCCCTGAGCTGTGGAAATCTTCATTTATTGTCCCTCTTCATAAGAGTGGAAATAAGAATAACGTTGAAAACTATCGAGGAATTGCGAAACTCTCTGCTTACCAAAATTATTTGAGAAAATAGTCTGCAAACATATTCAATTTTACTGCCAAGGATTAATTTCCCCTGAGCAGCATGGGTTCTGCTTGCAGAAGTCAACTTCAACAAACCTATTGGAGTTTGCTAACAATGTTAACATCAATCTGCAAAATGGCCTCCAAACTGATGTTTTCTACGCTGATCTTAGCAAAGCTTTTGATAGAGTATGCCACTCCATACTATTTAATAAATTGGCAAAATACGGTTTTCCTGAATGGTTTCTTGACTGGATAAAATCTTATTTAAAAGCACGAACACAGTTTGTCATCTTTAAGAAAAGTATATCCAAGCAAATTGATGTCTTATCCGGAGTTCCACAGGGTAGCCACATTGGACCACTTTTATTTATCCTTTTTCTCAATGATATTTCTTAGGATATTTTGTATTGTAAAATTCTTAAATTTGCTGACGACTTCAAACTTTTTTACGGTTATTCGAACCCAAATGGCTATTTATTTCTACAACACGACATTGACAGAATATTTGAATGGTGCAATACAAATGGAATGGAACTTAACAAAAAAAAGTGCAAAGTAATGTCCTATTCCAGGAGCAGGAACCCCTATTTATCTTACTACTTTGTTGATGAATACATGATCGAAAGAGTTGAACATTTCAATGACTTAGGAGTCTTATTTGATACAAAGATGTCGTTCAACCCTCATATTGACATCATCACAAGCAAGGCAAGGAGTCGCCTCGGTTTTATAATGAGGTTCTCAAAAGAATTCAATGATCCTCATATTCTAAAGGTTTTGTATTGTGCTCTCGTCCGTCCCATCGTTGAATATTGTAGCTGTATATGGTGTCCTAGCTACGACGTAGCCATAAATAAAATTGAAAGTGTTCAAAAACGCTTTTTACTATTTGCTCTTCGACATCTCCCTTGGGATCCGAATCTAAATCTTCCGGCTTATGAAAATCGCTTAAAGCTTCTTGGAATGTCGACACTTAAGAAACGGAGAGAAGTCACCAATGTTCTTTTTATCTACCAGCTTATATCCGGATCAATCAATTCACCTTTTATCCTCAGCATGCTGAACATCAACACTCGCCCAAGACTTACTCGCAACCCTTCATTTTTTATACGGCTTCATCCAGAGTTAACTATGGAATTAATGAGCCTGTTAATATTACGTGCATGGACTTTAATCAATATTATCAAAACATAGATTTTAATTTATCAAAAAATATTTTAAAGACGAAACTATTTAATTGTTAATTATGATTTCTTAAACTTTCTAAAATAACTATTGTTACTATTTTAACAACTAAGACACGTAGTCTGTAGTTGAATAAATAAATAAATAAATAAATAAATAAATAAATAAATAAATAAATAAATAAATAAATAAATAAATAAATAAATAAATAAATAAATAAATAAATAAATAAATAAATAAATAAATAAATAAATAAATAAAAAAACTATTAAAAAAAAAAAAAAAAAAAATTGTATAAAAAATAATCTCATGATGCGTAAAAATTATCTATAAATTTTGTTTTAACTAAACTAAAAGTCCTATTAACTCTTAAAACAAAAAATTTTAAATACCTACTGTAAAAGATTCAAGCAATTTTGCCACTCGGGCAGACGACAGATATGTCATGCCTTTAAATGTTCAAGTTTTTTTCTCAATGACTTTATGTAATAATTATTATATTGAATAAAGATCTATCTATCTATCTATCAAAAAAAATTTTGTTTTTCATTCAGATTCAGAAGCCTTCTGAAAGTGTTTTATTCGCACTAAAATGACAGACAGAACGCTTCTCAGAATAAAAATTCCCTTCTTGATTTCAAAACAGAATTCACTCAAAATCACTAATATTTATATATAAAATAACGTCAAACCGAATTTCCTCTTCACTATTTCACTTTGTACTGTACTCTTTCACTTTTAAAATCAAACTGTGTCCGGTCGGTGTCCACACTGTCCTTTTATACCGGAATTTCGAGAATGTCTTCGAAGGTTTTCGTCTTTGCTTCTCGAAACTTCCTTTCCAGGAGGGGTGCTTCATATTTCCAGTCCAGTGGGATATTCAGCCTTCAAGGGATATTCAGCAGTTGAATTTCTTAGGGATGTGTTCAGAGGGTAGTTTCTTAATTATTAAAGGTGCGTTCACATTTCTACCTTTGCAGTAGTAGGTAGTGTGTTCAGACATTTACCTTAAAAAGAAGTTCTGAAATTCGTTACATTGCCCCCCTCTTAAGATTGTTCGTCCAGAAGAAATCAATCACTCTTTCACCTTCATAGCGATGTAAGTGGTCACAATGAACTTCTTTTAGTTTGCCTCTTACCTCCCTTTGTATACGGTGAACCACATCGTTGATTCTGTTTCCACAGTTTTGGCAAGCAGTTCTTCTTGGTGGCAATCTACACTGCCGCTGGAGATGTCCGGTCTTGTTACAGTTCCAACACGCTGGCTTCCTTGGGATGCGATTTTCTGGCATTCCTCTGATGCTACTTCTTTTAAACCATGAACTCTTTGCGATGCCTGTTCTCCCGCTTCCAAAGTAAGCGCGAACGCTAGTGCCTCAAGAAGGGTGCGTTTCCCAGCTGTTCGAATCGCTAACTGAAGGTTTATGTCAGACACAGCACGAACAAAGGCTTCTGTCGCAAACTGGTTTACTATTTCGTTGATTGCTGTTGGGTGTGCCAGGTGAGCCAACCTTTCAACATATGCTTGGAGTTGTTGTAGAGTTTCTCCTCTTTTCTGAACTATTGTACTTAGCTGAATGCGGAAGACTTCTCCCAAATGCCCATCTCCATAGCTCCTTTCAATGACCTGCGCAAGAGCGTTAAAATCGCCATTCTTTTCTGGTGACAAGGCTTGCTCAGCCACAGGACCTCTAAGGGCAAGAATCAGTGCTATACATTTGTCTTTGTCATCCCAATCGTTTGCTACTGTAACTGCCTCAAACTTACTCTTGCATATCGACCAAGTAGTTTGTCAATCAAATGTTGGAGGATGAATTTCGTTCTTGAGTACTGGCCAGAATATTCTCGGACCTTTATTTTTCGGACTTTGTCAAGGTCTCTTGTAATGCTTTTGATTTTTTCTTCTATTTTCTCGAATTTTACTTCCATTTTCTCGATTTTTTCTTGAAATTTATTTTCAACGCTTTGGATGAAAGTTTCAAGAGCAACGAACTTTTTCTCAAACGCGTTAAACTTATCTTCAATGAGGTTTCGGATTTGTTCGAGAAAATTCTTCTGTGCATTGCATTGTTCTTCCAGTTTGGCAAGAAGAAGAGCCATCGTATTCGACATATCAGCACCAGCACTTACTTGGTCTCCGGCTATTTCTATTTCGCATTTAAACGTGTCCAAGTTAAGATTTGTCTGGGTTAAATAATCCTGTAGGTGAACAAGGAGGTCATTTTTCGATCCAGCAGTAGGAAGACCTCGTTTCATTAATTCGGCCTTAAGCTCAGCATCATTTAACTCGTTCAAGCGAGCACTTTACCTTTTCAAATTTAAAACTATTCCTTTGCGTATTTGTTTTACAAAACATACGCGCACTTCCACTTTTCTGACAACAATGTAATGTTTTATTACGGGTTCACAATAAAGCTTTTTTCGTTTGTTTAATTTCCACGTATCTTTCATCGGAGCATCGTAAATGCCTCTTTTGCACACAGAACACATTTTTCACATTTTTATTGATCATACGTTGAACTATTTGAAGAATTCAAAACTCATTCAAAAAATTTGTACACCGACTATATGATTGAGAAAGGAAATTCCCTAAGAAAAGATCCAAAGTCATTTTGGAACCTTGTTAACTCAAAGAAAAACTCAGATGGATATCCGGCAAACTTCATTCATGACGATATTACATTACATCAAACATTTGACATTTGCAATGCTTTCGCCAATAACTTTCGTAATTCATTTGTTAATGAGACTGTTGATGTTGACGAAATCTATTTCAAAAATTTACATTCATATTCCGAAACGAGTTGTACGAACATCCCTGTACTGCAAAGTACTGTGTTAGACCTTCTTTCATCCTTAAATGATGATTGTTCTGCTGGCCCAGACGGTGTGCCACCAATAGTATTAAAAAACTGTAGAAACTCCCTAGTTCAGCCTCTAACATTTTTATTCAAACTTTCCATCAAGTCAGGAAAATTTCCTTCCATCTGGAAAAAGTCATTCCTCACTCCTGTTTTCAAGAAGGGTGATAAGACAGATATAAAGAATTATAGGCCTATTTCGAAACTATCCTGCATTCCAAAGGTTTTTGAGCAAGTTGTTTGTGATAGTCTAGCATTTTATAGTAAAAATCTGATAAGTGAAAAGCACCATGGCTTTGTAAGAAAAAGATCTACTACAACTAATCTTCTTAGCTTCTTAAATAAATGTTCAAATGCATTAGAAAAAGGTAATGAAGTTGACTGCGTTTACACTGATTTTTCAAAGGCATTTGATCAACTTAGTCATAAAATAATAATCTTCAAATTAAAAGCTTTTGGTTTTCCACGTATTTTTATTGCGTGGGTAGAATCTTATCTTAACCAAAGATCCTATCAGGTCAAATTTAGAAACTGTCTTTCAGATCTTTTTATAGCCAACTCTGGCGTCCCTCAGGGAAGTCACCTAGGCCCATTTTTATTCATTTTAGCTATAAACGACGTAATCTCGTGCATAACTTCAAGTGATATTCTCATATTTGCCGATGATATGAAGATTTTTAAAGAAATTAAGTCTGACAATGACCGTATCCTTCTACAAAGCGATATTAACAGTTTTAATGTTTGGTGTGGTAAAAATGGCCTTTCACTTAACCCAGCTAAATGCCAAACAATTACATTCTCGAGAAAACGAGTCATTAATATTTTTGATTACTACATCTTGCAACATAAGCTATGTCGAGTATTTAGCTTCAAAGACTTGGGTGTCCAATTTAGTTCAAATTTAGGATTTACTGAACACATCAATTTTATAGTAAATAAAGCGAGCTCAATGCTTGGTTTTATTAAACGTTGGGCAAAGGAATTTGATGATCCATTTGTTACTCTATCTTTGTACAACTGCTACGTTCGACCCCATCTTGAGTACGCTTCTCAAGTATGGAGTCCTTTTTATGAAGTTCATAAAAACCGAATCGAATCTATTCAACACAATTTTGTACGCTTCGCTCTAAAAGGTCTTCCTTGGACCGACCCTTTCAACTTGCCACCTTATGAACATCGCATTCAACTTCTTCAGATACAAACTTTAGCACAGAGACGTGTAAATAATGATTTAATCTTTCTTCATCAGCTTATTAATTCCCAAATTGACGCCCCTGATCTATTAGCTTGTATTGGTATAAATTATCCGGGTGGATCTCACCTCCTACGAAGATTTGAACCTTTGCATATCGACTTTCATAGAACAAACTATGGTATTAATGAGCCTCTTAGTCGCATGAGTAAACTTTTTAACTTGAACCATTCATCCTTAGACTTTAATTTGACGAAAATGGGTTTAAAAACATTGTTTCGAACCAGTGCTCCACAATCGTGACTGTTAATCAATGTTTTAAATAAATTATACATGTTGGATTTTTTGTACTTATAATTTTATAACTTGTAAATTTGTTCTTAATTATTTTGTTTTATATTGTGCATGTGGGAGGTTGTATTTTTTGTCTACTAACCACTAACATGCACTTATGATGAGCCTCTGATTGTAGTTAAAAGCTTGTTCTTAGCTTACTACATCAAAGAATCTGAAGTGAAAAAAAAAAAAATAAAAAAAAAAAATAGCTCCAAATATTTTTAATAAGCTGCCCTTATACGTATATTAGCTTCGTTTTTCATATTTCACTAAAATTGTTAAAGACTGGTTGTTCAAGATATTTATGTAGGTACACCTTTTATATTTTTAGAAATGCGATTTTTAATGTAATTTTTTTTTTTGCTTCTTACATTTAAAAAAACTCAAAATAACTGATTGTTACCCCACATCAGATATACAGTGTCGACAAAATAAATAGCACATGTACCCTAAAATTTCTAAAATGAAAGTTTTTCGCACTTTTTTTAACTTAAAGGAGCTGTTTTATTAATGAGGAAGTAAGAACACAGATATATTTGATTTATTAAAAAAGAAATTAAGTGCATTGAATTCTTTAACAAAAAATAACAACAAAATCATTAATACAGCTCAAGATTTTTAGGACAAAATAAATAGCACACTTCCTAAAAACAAAAACAAATTAACAAAAATTTTAACACAGTTAAAAGAAAATAACTAGTGTTTGGTTGGGTAACCCTTATTATTTATCACAGCATAAAACCAGCGGTTAATAGACGTAACAAGACTCCGAAATCGTTCAAAATGTACTGAGTACAAAGCTCGTCGAAATTCCTGTCAAAGTTCGTCCAAATTTGTGGTATCAGGCCTGTTAATCGCTTTTCCCACGTCACTCTACAAGTCCTCAATAGGATTCAGATCTGGGGACTGGCTTGGCAATTCCATAACACCGATTTTTTGGACGGATAGCAATTGTTTCACAGACTTAGTCTTATGTTTTGGATCGTTATCCTGTAGAAATGTCAACTTTAAAGGCATTTCCTTCACAGTAAAAGGTCCCTTAGTGTCCCTTAGGATCTCCTTGTACTTAAGGTGGTCCATCGGGTCTATCCGATGAAATGGCCCCACACCATGCCAAGAAAAACATCCCCAAACAAGAATACTAGCCCCACCATCCTTAACAGTCTATATTTTATACTGCGGGTCACATTTCAACTGCCCCACGCGGGGAATTTCCGTATGGGGCATTTGGAAATGCCCCCTATGGGTCATAAGAGGCATTTCCAAATGCCCCATACGGGTCATTTTTTTTTTTATTTCCTCATTTATTTTCATTATTCCATTTTTGCACGTTAACATGCGGAGGGAAAACACAAAATTTTATCAATTACATAAATGCATTGTAATATCATATCAACAAATAATAACAATAACACCCGAACAAATTTCCAAACACAAAAGCAATATAAACAAATCGATTTATAATCACAAAGTTCAATTTTGCTGTGTAGCACATTTGGTACGTTTACCAACTTTCGCAACATAAGGTCTGTTTGGCTACTGCCAAACATTTCCAGCCCAATTCCTGTTTGGGTACTCTGAAATCGTGCATTTTTTCACAAAAAAGATGGCCGCAAGAGAGAAAAAAATGTCCCCTTCGTGCGAATTTCTGCCCCAAAAATTTCTTCGGACAAAAATCTGAAATCTGTCATAAGGTAGTGCTTTCTCTTTCTTTCTTAGTTGGTCTTGTCGCACAACAAAAATAAAACAAACTACAAACATGGCAGTGTGGATTTGTGTTGTGTTTTTATTTTTATTTATCTCGTTTTAGTGGTGTAATAATCAAAATAAATAAAAATAATAAGTGTTTTTATGAAAAAAATAATAAAAAAGTGTTTCAAAATTAATATAAAGTTGTTTTAAATTTTTTGTTTCTTTATTTATTTTTTTCAATTGGTGTTGTTGTTTACATTTGTTGTTGTTAAAAAAAAGCAGAAAATTTTGTCAAAAAGTGTTTGGGTACTTTTGCTCAATTTTTTTTTTCTCTGAGAGGATTTTATCCCCACTGCGTTGAACGCAGGCCCCCTAACTAAGTAGTTAAAGAATGAAAACTATCTTTCAATTTATTTTTTTTTAATAATTTAAGTGTTATATAGTTTTAAGTTTAAAATGTAAAAAAAAATGAAACGAAAAACTTTTTTTTTATTATTAATTTATTTTGTCTTGGAGTTGGAGTATTACACCACTTAAACGCAATAAATAAAAAAATAAGAAAAAAGCCACACCGCCATGTTTGTAGTTTGTTTTGTTTATGTCGTGCGACAGGTAGTCCAGTAATTTGAGATTTTATCTGCGGAAAAATTCCTACTGGGCTCTATTTTGAAATAGACCTTCGTTACGGCGTTGTTATGAAGATGTGAAAAATCGACATGAATATCGCGTCCGCGTTAGAAGTTATAGAGGTCAAAAGGGGCAAATGGCAATGGTGCAGTGGATGAAGTGCTTGACTGCTAATCTGGAGGTGTGGGTTTGCAGCATTCTTTTATTTATCCCCCCAGCTTGGACGCCACCTGTGGGATTATACGAAATAATAACACTGGTTAACAAAATTAAAATTTTATGTGTTGCCGAAACAAAAATATGGGAACGGGTCGTTATTCTGTATTCCTAAAATCTGTATGACCAAAATTCTGTATTTCAATAAAGAATTCTGTATCAACATAATTCTGTATTTCATTATTCTGCTTTTCAATTGTTCTGTATTTCAAAATTCTGTAAATCCAAAATTCTGGAAATCCATTATTCTGCTTTTCTGGAACTCTGTATATTCCACACCTATACCTTTTTGTCTTTCCTGTTAATCAATTTGTATTCAATTAAGTTAAGTAGAACAGTGTATAAGAGCCGTTTGGTAAAACGCAAGTTAAGGATTTATGTTCTACATAAAACTTCATGCGACAGTTTTCGCAGAGGAAAAATTAGGGAATAAGAGATTATGTTCTACATACATAAATATTTAAGCTTCGTTTCAGACCTTACAAAAAAAAGACAAAAACAAATCAAAAATAACAAAAAAAAACAAAATGGTGTCATATGCAAATTAATTGAATTAAATTAATTAAACTTCAACATTTTCTTTAAAGAAATACCAAAAATCTGTACTCCAAAATTCTGTAAATGATAAAAGAAAAATTGTTTTGATAATGAAAAAAAGTGCGCACTTTTTTTCATTAGAAAAACAATTTTTCTTTTATCATTTAGAGACTTTAGGAATACAGAATTTTGAAATCCAGAATTTTGTATTTACAGAATTTTAGAATACAGAATTTTGAATTTACAGAATTTTAAAATACAGAATTTTGAATTTACAGCATTTTAAAATACAGAATTTTGGAATACAGAATTTTGGAATCCGAATTTTGGCACATACTGCCAATGAGCTCTACAAGCGGAAAAGAACAGAGGAACATCGACTTCTCAGGAGAAAAAAGAGGCAACACGAGAAAGAAGCGATCGTGGAAATAGAGGGATGCTATAACAGGAATGAAGTTCGTAAGTTTTACCAGAAGGTAAAAAGAACATCTCAGGGGTATAAACCTAGAACTGAAGCCTGTAAAGACCAACAGGGAAACATCGTAGTAGAGACGCAAGCGATGCTGAGAATATGGAAAGATCAGATCAGGCTTTAGACCAGGAAAGTCCACCATCGATCAAATATTCACATTACGGCAGATCTTGGAAAAAAACCAGGAACAACAAATCGATATCCACCACATGTTCATCGATTTTAAAGCCGCGTATGACAGTATATACAGAGATGAATTGTATAGAGCTATGTCTAGTTTTGGCATCCCTGCAAAGCTCGTCCGGCTGTGCAGGATGACGATGGAGAATGCACGCTGCTCCGTCAGAGTCGGTAAAGACCTAACCGAAGCATTTGATGTCGAAAAAGGTTTTAGACAAGGTGACGCACTGTCATGCGATCTCTTTAACATCGTTCTTGAAAGAATTATACAGAACTCAAACGTAAACACCAGAGGCAGCATCTTTCGTCATCTTGTCGTCAAAAAAGGACACACAACACCGACGCATTGAACAAAACGTCACCATCGACAGCCATAACTTCGAGGTAGTAAAGGACTTCGTCTACTTAGGCTCCGCTATAAACCCGGACAACAACATCAGCGCTGAAATCAAACGGAGAATTACTCTTGCCAACCCTCTGCTACTTTGGTTTGAGAAGGCAATTAAGGTGTCCGTATACAAGACTTATCATCCCAGTCCTGCTATATGGTGCAGAAGCATGGGCTTTAACGAAGGCGGATGAAAACATCTTTGATTGTTTCGAGAAAAAAGTTCTTCGTGCGATTTTTGGTCCCGTGTGTATTGATGGTGATTGGAGAAGAAGGTACAACAACGAGCTTTACGGGTTGTACAAGGACGCTTACTTAGCCAAGAGAGTGAAGGTGCAGCGCCTGAGATGGCTAGGTCACGTGGAACGCATGGACAACAATGCTCCGGCCCGGAAAGTTTTCGACTCCAACCCAGAGCGACGGCGCAGTAGAGGAAGACCTCGTCTGATTTGGCGCAACCAAGTGGAAGGGGACCTCAATCAACTTGGTGTGCGCAACTGGAAGCAGCGAGCTAAGGATAGAGCTGGCTGGCGAAGCTTGTTGGTTGAGGCCCAAATCCACAACGGATTGTAGCCGCCTTACGGCGCTGGTCACCCTAAGTAAGTAAGTAAGTAACCCCAAAAATATACTTTCTGAAGGTTTTCGGTGTGCTGAACTCGAATCCGAAGTCAAAAAAAATTAATCAGCTCCCGTTTTTGAAATATTACCGTTAGAAAATGCAGTACTTCGGGCCTTATTCTTTTATATAAGGAAAATTGTTTGAGCATATTTAGTAAAGGTTTTTATAAGAACTATTTTCCACCTTTTTAAATCTGTTTAAATCTTTTCGATATCTTTTTTACTGTCCGAGATATCCTTAGTTGTTTGGCATACTTTATTAATTTTATAACGTCATTATCTCATTTATGATATAAAAAGCCAAACTCACTTACTTCATTTTAAGATATCTCGGGCAATACAAACGATATTGAAAAGATTTAAACAGGTATCGAAAGATGGAAAATAGTTTTTATAGAAACCGTTACTAAATATGCTCTAACAATTTTACAAAAGAATAAAATCCGAAGAACTCAAAAAACGGTTTTTTGCATTTTCTAACGGTAATATCTCAAAAACGGGAGATAATTACTTCTTTCTGACTTCGGATTCGAGTTCAGCACACCGAAAACCTTCAGAAAAGTATATTTTTGTTTCGGCAACAAAACCCTTGTAAACCAGTGTCAAAATCTTATTCTCAATTCACTGTACGCTGTAGGTACCAACAAAAAATGCTTTCCTATCTTTCTATTCCTTCTAACTAGTGCCGAGCAGTATGCACAGGCATATGGTTATTAAAATTACTATTATTATTATACAAATGGAAGGAATTGTTTTACATGAAAATTTCATGTAAGATCCGGGAGAGGAAGGAAGTCAAATAAAAATCTAAAAAAAATAGGGATAGTTTTTCAACATTTCCAACTGAATTGTGGCTATCCAACTGCATGTCCCGGATAAGAACTACCCTAGCTATAAATACATATATATTTTCATAATATGCTTAAACAGATATACATACTAGATACATGACGTAGTGAAGAGTGAAGTTACGTAAACATATTTTGTATTTGAAGTCATGACAACCCGCCCCAAACATTATTGTTTGTCTTTTTTTTTTAATTTTTTGTTAAGACTATAGTACATACTATCATAAGAAAATGTACGAAATACGAATAAATTATTTTTTAAACTAGCTAACCTTTTCATTTTTTTTATAAAAAAACAAAAAGGGTTAGTTAGTTGTATTTTTTTATCAAATCAAAAAATTCCTGCAATTATTGTGTGTTATCCTGTCACCCCGTGCTTTTTTGAGTTTCTTTTCGTAAAATGCTATTAAATGATTAAACATTCAAATGAAAAAAAAAGAAATATGGGAATTTTCAATAAACTAGCAGAAATTCTCAAGCTGAAGAAAGAGCAAATGACTATTTTGGTGGTAGGACTAAATAACAGCGGAAAGTCAACTATAATTAATAATTTTAGGACACCAGTCGAACGTACATCTGTAACAGTTCCAACTGTTGGATTTGCGGTAGAACAATTTCAAAGTGAGTGCCAAAATAAAAAAAAAATTATATAGTGGCTCACACCCCAGCTTATTTGCTACAGTGTTTATTTCCAAAATAAAAACAGTAGGTATAGCGCAAAACTTTAAAAGATTACGTAAATTGATAAAGCCATTTTAGTAAGTTACTAAGCCAAAAAGCGGTATAAGAGTAGTAACAGTATAAGAGCAAAATTTTTGAATTAAGCCAACGAAATCACTAGTTATAACGATTTTCCGAAAGGTGGCCGGAAACTGGAGACGGCCGCAAATAGGCTACCCTAGCTTACTAAATGGCTTTTTAAACCAATGAAAATTGGTACAAATGTTTCATTTATAAAAGAAACCAAGAATCGAAGTAGTCTATAAAAATATCTTAGGTTAAAGTTTTTTTTTTGTTATACTGTGTTACTTTTGAAAATTGTCTAAAAATAAAAAACAAGTCTTTTCAACATTATTCAAACACATCAGAAGCCTCCCTACCTCTTTCACCAGATTCGAATCTCAACTTCCCATAGAAACAACTTATTTACTTGGTGACCAGCGCCGTGAGGAGGCGACAATCCGCTGTGGACCAAAAATCGCACAAAGAACTTTTCTCTCGAAACAATCCAGGATGTTTTCATCCGCCTTCGGATGAATGTCCATGCTTCTGCACCATATAGCAGGACGGGGATGATAAGGGTCTTGTATAGAGATACCTTAGTTACAGCGCAGATGTTGTTGTAAATGTTTATTGTTTATAGCGGAGCCTAGGTAGACGAAATCCTTTACTACATCGAAGTTATGGCTGTCGATGGTGACGTGTCCTTTTTTGACGACAGCATATACTTGGTTTTGCCCTCATTGACCCTTAATCCCATTTTTGCCGCGAACGAACTAGTTCAATGAACTAGTTCATCTTGGTGAACTAGTGAACTTAGTTCACTTACTTAGTTCAATTTAGTTCGCGAATAGCGAAAAATATTTTTTTCAACAAACTAAACAGCGACCTAGAGCAGTCGTAATATGACATTACAAAATTTGGTCCTTGTCTTATACGCCGACAGCGTCCTTTTAACCCGACAGACGTTTAAAGAATAGGGGTTCAGAAACCAAAGTGCATATGAAATTGCATCCAATTCCTTGTGGAGCGAAATCAGTTCTTCTGCTCTACCTCAAGATTTAGATGTAAAACAATAAGCACAAAGTCGCTTGTGCTTGTGCCAGTATCAGAGTTTCTTCTTCAAGCACCACTTATTCTTATTTCTGAGCAAGAACAAAAACCAAGTAGCATCTTGGTCCTTGCATTACTATGATTTTGATTTAATGAAAACAAAACGAAATTCTTCTAGACTTTCATCATGAACCGGAAAGCTCGACAAGTATATGAACGAAATTAAAAATACAAAATAAAATATGTATCTGTTATAATTAGGTTGTATTTGTTTTATTATGTAAATTGCGTCAATTTTACATAAATTTACATAATAATAAACAAACTAATTTTGTTTTTTAATTCTAACAAAACCGGAGTGATTAAAATAAATTGAACTAAAATGAACTAGTTCAGTATCGTGATTTGAACTAAAGTGATCGATCACCCAAATGAACTAAAGTGCCCAACTCTTATCTATAGATACTGTCATACGCGGCTTTAAAATCGATGAACAGGGTGTAGGTATCGATTTGTTGTTCCTGGGTTTTTTTTTCCAAGATCTGCCGTAATGTGAATATTTGATCGATGGTGGACTTTCCTGGTCTAAAGCCCTATCAGATTGTTGACGAACGGTTGAGACGTTCACATAGTACGGCAAAAAGGATCTTATATGCGATGTTAAGAAGGCTGATTCCTCTGTAGTTGGCGGGATAGGATGCTGAGAATCTGAGGGAATGCTTTCCTCCGACCATATTCGGCAGATGAGTTGGTGCATAATCTCCCATAGAAACAAGCAGTTATTAATTCCTCGATTTTCATGTCTCACTTCAGAACGAAAATTTTTTACTAACGGTATTCGTTTATGGAACGCACTTCCGCGTGAAATTAGAAGAACAGACTTATTGGTTGTGTTTAGGAGATCTTTGTTTGCTCATTTTGCATGAACTTAATAATAATAAATTAATATATACATAATTTGCTCTGCGCTTTTATTTCGTTAATTGTTATAATCTGAAATCTATATAGTTTTAGTATTGTAATTTTATTTTCAAATTCATTGTATAAATTTAATTTTCCTTTCTTTGTATATGTACTTGTAAGTACAGAAAATATCGTGATCGTGAGCACAAAGCCAAAACCACGTATCTGCGAAATTGTAGTTTTGAGAAAAAATGCTTTAAAGTTTTGGAAACTCATGCAATCTTATGGAAACTCGAGCATCGGAAATTGATATTTAAGGCTTGTTGGCAACCGATTTAGGAATCGGATCGACTCAGTGAGCAGAAAGACCGATAACAAGTAAAATGACACATTAAAGTGAAAATGCCCAAAAATGCAGATTCGCGGTTTTTGCGTTGTGCCGACGATATTATACATGTTGTTATTTGCTCCATATTAGTATCATGTTCACTCGAAGTTCAACATAACTTGAGGATTTTTATCTTCAACTTTCCAATTTGCTTTTGTTCACTGAAAGTTGTAGTTTTCAACTTTCGGTTTCCAACTCGAGAGTTTGCCAACTTTCAGTTCTCTCAACTTCCGGAAATTGTAGAAGTTGAGTAAGGAAACTTGAGATTTTGGATGAAAATATCATGTTTTTTGTTTTATTTATTGATAAAAAACAAAAAAAAATGAGCGATAATTTTCCGAATAATATTAATTAGTAGCAAATTGGACTTAAGGATCGTGAATAAAATGGGTTTTATAAAGAAGATTTCACAGTGTTCACTAATAACAGAGTTTTTTCAGGTCAGTACTGAAAATTGAAATTATGTAAGGCTAAACAAATTAAGCACCTGAATTATGTGTAAAAACACTACCTTTAATTTAATATATAAAAAGTGAAAATGACTCCATCTGTTTGGGAGCAAGAGCCAATTTTCTTCGCAAAACAGTGAAAAAACTGAGATTTTTGATACTTTGAGCGAGTGTCGGTACCATTTAGACTTATCCAATCGAGCTAAAATTTAGACTATCTAAAAATCTGCAAAGGCTGAACATTTTATGGGGTTCCCCTGACCAAATTTCGAATTCAGAATTGAATCATAAATAAATCACAAAAGTGAAGACCCCGACCGGAAAATAATTCACTTATGATGCAATCTGAATTCTTTTACCTGGGTACATGGACACCAATATGAATCGCTTTTGTGAATGATTTCTGATTCCAAAATTTAAATGTATATAAAGATCTATATATTCATTTAGGTAAATGATTATTTTCTCAATCATTTCGGAATCATAATATGATTGCATTATGATTCATTTTAATGATGGTATGTATTCAGTGTTCCTTCATTGCATTAACATTGTTATCGGTTGTCTGTATTTTTTTTAAAGATACTTTTTTAATTCAATTCTTATAACAATAAATCGTTATAATCAATGGTCGTTATAATCACGAAAGAACTCGCTATATTAAAACTGCATCCACTTTTGTCGCAATCACATCCCTAAACTTTGGTCAGCTATCATCAACATATTTTAAGAATTGATAGGTAATCGCCTTCACAATTCATTCACTTAGGTATTTGGAATTATTTTTGGTGATGAGAGTCTGTACCTTCAGAAAATGTTTGCTGGGAAGCTTCATAATATTTTCCAACTGCAGAAAATTTCAAATTATAGGTACCGCTTCAAAATTATTCCTATCAAAAAGCACTTACACACACACATACACACACAAACAATGAGAAACAAATTGATTTGTATAGGTAAATCATTTTTTCTAAAATGAAAAAACAAAATAATTCATGACAACTAATTATGGATTTAAGTTTTTACTTACTCAAATTTGACATTTTGTATGCATTTTTGACTCGAAGTTGGCAGATTTTGTATTAATTGTTGAAGTCAACTCTCAAGTTTGTCAATTCAAGAGTTTGCTTCAAGTAGAGCAATTGTGAACAAAATCGCCCTAAAAGCCGTTTGCTGAATCGAAACTTTAGCATTTTAGTTCAACATAAATCCTTATCTGACAGTTTACGCAGAGGAAAAGGCAGAGAATAAAAGTTTATGTTTAAAATAAATTATTTAAGTTTCGATTCAGCAAATGGTCATAAAAGATGTAAATCTTAAAACTAAGTTGCTTATTTAATAAGTCTGTTCAGCGAGGATTTTTGTAGATCAGAACAGGACAGGACAGCACAGTTTCGTGAGAAACGTCAGATCAAGTTAGAACAGTCATCTAAACGTCAGTTGTCAAAATAAAAAAAAAAAAACAAATTGTAAATTATATGAATTTTTTGCTTATCGGTTCTAGTTAGTTTTATCTATTTTTTGAGTTTTTACTGCGGAAAATATAATTAAAAATTGTTTTTAGTTAGAAAAACCACGAGCACCCGAGAAATATTCGCACAATTAAATCAAAACAAAAACAAAAAATTACAGCTTTGCTTTTGACACTTCTCACGCATCTGTTCTAACCTGATCTGACTGAAAAGCAAGAACAGAAAATCCTGTTCTAAACTGTTCTAGTTTTGTCAATGAACAGTTCAGCACAGAAAAAATCTCAATGAACAGCAAAAAGCTGTACTTTTCTGTCTAGAACAGTCCAGCACAGCGTCAGTGAACAGACTTAATAAATATCTAAATAATTCTTTAAGCTAAAAACATTTATTTACATAAATACATGCATTCTCCAACTCTATTTTCAGACCAAGGTATTGGCTTCACAGCAATTGATATGTCAGGTGCCAGTAGATATAGAAATTTATGGGAATACCACTTTAAAACCTGTCAAGGAATTGTATACGTCATTGATTCTAGTGATCGAATGAGACTAGGTAAGTTCAATCAAATTAAATTACATGATTGCATTTAGGATTCTTATTTTCTTAAATTTGTAAAAAGTGTGAAGAATTGGTTTACCTATAAATTGGGAGCGAAAGCGAGCAAACATTTTTTTAAGGCTGAGTGGGCCACGTAAAAATCGGGTTATCGTTTACAAATCGGTGCATAACTTTCACATTTTTTAAAATAATTGAATGAAATAATTTTTTTATTATTAAGATAATAAACAAGTCTAAATATCTTCATCCCCATAATTTCCAAATTTGTGCACTTGTACAGTAGGTGGCCACATGATTATGACCGATGAAAATTTTCGCAAAATTTTTTAGGCTAAAAACTAATTTTATTTTATTTTTTCTGTACAGTAATTATTTTTACGGCTTTCTACTATAACGCTAGAGTGTCACGTACTTCCTAAATAAGAAAAATTAAAGAATAAACAGGCTTGGTAATTTTCCAGGGTTGAATTTCACAAATAACGCTCTTTGGGGGTTCTTAGCGAAATACTGCAAAAAACCTCATACCAACTGGTGGCAAAGCTTAGAGGTGAGTGGCTGAATCATTACAAGCACGGAACAACAGCTCATTCAGGTTAAAATAGAGTTCCCGAAAGAATACAGGCAGTTTTGCAACAAAAGAAAAACACACGAAATATTGAAAAAATGGTGGTCTCCTCTATCGTCATCAATTTTGTTGACTTTGTTCCTTTAAACAAAAAATTGGTATTGGCATAATGTACGGTTGTATAAAACCGTACTTTTGTTGTTCCGTGCTTTTAATGATTCAGCCACTCACCTCTAAGCTTTGCCACCAGTTGGTATGAGGTTTTTTGCAGTATTTCGCTAAGAACCCCCAAAGAGCGTTATTTGTGAAATTCAACCCTGGAAAACTACCAAGCCTTTTTATTCTTTAATTTTTCTTACTTAGGAATTACGTGACACTCTAGCGTTATAGTAGAAAGCCGTAATAATAATTACTGTACAGAAAAAATAAAATAAAATTAGATTTTACCCTAAAAAATTTTGCGAAAATTTTCATCGGTCATAATCATGTGGCCACCTACTGTAATTAAGAGAGAACAAAACATGATAAAATTTTCGTTGTTTTAGAACAACCTGAATAGAAAGATATCGGTTTGTTTCTTAGTTAGACTAAAATGTTTATTTTCTTGATTTCTATTTTGGATTGAGATTGAATTAAACTACAGAGTTAAGCTACTTTGAAAAACTAAAAATTTGTTTTTCATAGAAAAAAATTAATCGAAACTGAATCTATTTTACCTTATCTATTTTACAATGTTTGAACAGGTCTAACTTCTGCAATTATTCATACAATTCATCGAAATAAAAAGAAATAAGTACCTCAACTCAAATAAATTTTTATTTTTATTTTCTTGATTTCTATTTTGGATTGAGATTGAATTAAACTACAGAGTTAAGCTACTTTGAAAAACTAAAAATTTGTTTTTCATAGAAAAAAATTAATCGAAACTGAATCTATTTTACCTTATTTTACAATGTTTGAACAGGTCTAACTTCTGCAATTATTAATAAAACCTCAACTAACACTACTACACATACTAACACATATATATTAAGTTCTAAGGTCTTAAACAAAAAAAAAATTTAAAAGTCATTTTTTTCAACTTTTTTTTTTTTAAAGTGGTTTAATTTTTTTGTTTTTCAAAGTATAATTTTGATTTTTATTTTATTCAAAAGCTTAGTTTATTGAACGTTAAGCGTGAGAGATGTATGGCGAAGAAAGGTCACTAATACACTCAAGCTCATTTACATGAAGTCTGAGTTCGTCATTCGGGGACACCCAGTCTTAACTGATGTATTCTTTCAAAAGCCGATGTAATATTTCATTAGTCTATGAAGATTTTCGTTAGTTAATGTTCAATTTCATACAATGGTCAGAAAAAGTATTTTGACAAAATGAACATTTTAATCTGTAACGGTTAAACTTTAAACATAAAATAAGGAAGTTGACGGTTATTTAACAAGTATATTATGGTGAATCTCATGATGGTCAATGTCAGTCATATAGTTGGTATTTCATATTTAGAGCAAGCAAGCTTTGTTTGTGTGAATGGTCGGAAATTTTTGGCTAAGTATGCGTGAAAAAACGGACGCTTTTGGCTAAGTATGCGTGAAAAATCATACATTTTTGGATAGGTGTGCGTAAAAACACCGTGGCTACACTATGTGTGTTTTTCACATTTATTCACGAATGCAAAAGAGATTACAACAACACGAAATAAACAAATGGGTTTTGGGGGGTAAAACGTACGAAAGTTTCCCATCTCCTTTGGGTATCTCTGGCCAAGGCGTTGCGTTGCGATTGTAGAGAAAAAGTATTCTTGTGTTTTCTTATTTTTGGGTCTGGAGAAGTTTATGACATGAGATTGTGTGTATGCATGTTTTCAAATGTGACCTTGTTGTTGTTGTAAGATGTAGGTATATGAATTGATAGGTAGATACAAAACATGATCATTGGTTTTGTGTAGGGTAGGTAAAGAAATTATAATTGCATAAGTTGACAAAAAATGCAATGCAATAGCTTAACTGCGGCAGTCCTCGAGTGCCAGAAGTCTTTTTAAGCTATTGTATAGATTTTAACGCAGGCCTGGGATGGGGTGCTAGCCAAGAAATATAGTAACGAAAAATGTAACGAAAAATTATTACGCCGCACACATGGATGGTTCACTAAACGTGTATGGTATGTGTGTACATGGTACGAATGTACAATTGTACGAAGCTTGCATGTATCGAGACGAACGAGAGCAAGCTGGCGCTGTTTGTGTGAATGGTTTTTTCTTTTCTTTTGCTTTCTCTTCCCATTCTTCTGTTTCTTGTTCAACTTGTTGTGATTTGTGATTTGTGAACGAGTAAGGCGTTGCGTTGCGATTGTAGAAAAAAAAGTATTCTTGTGTTTTCTTATTTTTTGGTCTGGAGAAGTTTATGACATGAGATTGTTTGTATGCATGTTTTCAAAAGTGACCTTGTTGTTGTAGGTGTATGAATTCATAGGTAGATACAAAACATGATCATTGGTTTTGTGTAGGGTAGGTAAAGAAATTATAATTGCATAAGTTGACAAAAAATGCAATGCAATAGCAAAAAATGCAATGCAATAGCTTAACCGCGGCAGTCCTCGAGTGCCACAAGTCTTTTTTTTTTCAACGTTTGTAAAGGTAATGCATTTTACGTGTTTCAAGCACGTATAAAACTGACAGACTTATTAAGGTAGTACTTACCGCATAAAACAAAAATTGAAAAAAACTGAATTCTCAAAGGAACATATTGGTATGCTTTTTTCATTCAAAAACAAAGTTTTATGGACCACATACCCACAAATTTTTATCTCAATGATTCCGGAAACGCAAACGAACTGTTAAAGCTCCGTAAAAATTTGGTCAAGTTTGTTCCAGAAGCGAAAAGCACAACAACATGTCTCTTGGATATTCAATTTTTTTTCAATTTTTGTTTTATGAGGCAAATACTGTATTATTTTTCCATAAATATGGTAAAATTGTCTTCTTCGAGCTCAATGCAAAAGTCAACAAAGTTTTTGATGAATGAATGGCATTTCCAAATTTAGACTTTTTGGAGTCAATCCGCAATTTTAAATGATTTCTTCAAAATGCGTCTATTTTTTTTAGTGCATTTTTTTCATTTTTTATCCCTTTGTGGCAAATTTTGAGTAGTATACAGTAAAACCTGTTTAATTGGACCACCCTTGGGACCGAAGAAAAGTGGTCCGACCTCCGAATAGGAGGTGGTCCTCTTATAGAGGTTCCTTTTTAATCGGTCCATTTAGAAAGATTTTTCTCATTCATACTTGTAAACCACGTAATAAATTACTCCCAATATAGGTACCAACAATTTCAAAGGGCTTTTTAACTTCAACTTTCTTTTTCAAATCAATTTCACTATAATACTTTGCTCATTCTTTTCCTTTTTCAAAACAAATATCGAGAAACAAAACATTCAACTTTAAAAACTCTATTGCACTGTCTAATTGTTTCCTTTGAGGAATCCCCGCATAAAACAGATGTAACCGATGAGCTTTTCAAAATTGGCGCTGCTAGCAAACCAAGAAACAAAATGCAATGCATACCTATGTACATGAACATTGAACACACATGTTTCATATTTTTAACTTTTGGTCCAATTAAACAGGTAAAACAATAAGAAAAGAATGTTCGAAAGGTGGTCCATGGTCCGATTAGCAGTTATCCCGATTATAGAGGGAAATTTGTATGAAAAATAGCAGGGAAAGCATTAAGTGCGGTTCCAATTAGCAGGTTTTACGTAGGTAATTATATTTTCGTGTTTTCATATTTGGTAGTTTTTAATTTCTCGCGATAAATTCTGTTCTCCACAGATTTTTTAACAGACACACTGAAATTATGACTTGCAACAGAAGATGCACTAATTTCAATGTTAAGTTCCGCCTATATGACTGACATTGACCATCATGAGATTCACCGTAATATACTTATTAAATAACCGTCAATTTCCTTATTTTATGTTTAACCGATACAAATTATTCTCATCAGTTAGAAAAATGTTGATTTTGTAAAAATACTTTTTCCGACCATTGTAAGTTGATGAGTTATTTCGTTATTTAATTAAAATTTTGATCAGGGAACGAATAAATTCGTATTTCATTAAGTGATGAATTCTTTCGTTAAAATGGATATTAAATCTAAAAAGGGAGAAAAAGTGTATGAAGAGTTTTCATTAAGTGATGAAGGTTCTCATATTACAAAAAATTACATATTTTCGTTGAGCCAACGAAAATGTAGTGCATGAAACAGTTTTTACGAAAGTTATTATTTTCAGTGTATCAATAGACTCTTCCAATTGGTGGTTTATATCAAAAACAACACATGTTTTTTATATTATTTAATAAATATATAATTGTATTACAGATTTTGTGCTAGTATTCCATACTTTGAAACAAAAATTCGAATTTATATTTTTCATTATAGTTGTTGTTAAGGATGAGCTCGAACTTTTGTTACAACATCCAGATTTGGAAAATCGTCGCGTTCCCATATTGTTTTATGGGAACAAAATGGACTGTGCGGATGCTCTTTCAAGTGTTAAAATTGCAGCTGGTAAGGAAAAAATAGATTACTATAACTATATATGTAATTATTAACCCCTTAAATTATTTAGCTCTAGGACTAGAAAATATTGAAGACAAACCATGGCACATAAGTTCAAGCAATGCATTAACTGGTGAAGGCCTGGAAGAAGGTGTGCAATGGCTAGTTGAACAAATACGAATGACTGTTTCCGAATCAAAAGATCACAAAAAGAGAAAAACATCAATAAAATAGATGATAAGTCAATAAGTCATATTAAGCTTAGCAATGTCAAAAATATGCTGCAGACATTTTGATTTACTTCCCATGCTCCTACCCATTTAAACTTTTAGCAATAAGAATTACATAATGTTTGTGGGATTAAGTCACTGTTTTAAATATTTCGATTTATTTTAATATTACATAATACATTCAAATTAAGATTATAACAAATAGGTAAGCGTAAAAATTAAGTTAACTGACTATCGCGAACTCAGTTGGACAGGTTGTGTAGATGAGCCGTGTAGAATAGGAAAAGAGAGCGAGCCCACTTGTTCAAGAAATCAGAAAAGCTCTAAAACCAAAAATAATAAAGAGTTGTTTACAGAAACTAAAGAAGCGAATAATGTGGTAGCTATTGTTTAATCAAATTCTCACGCTAAAGGCAGCAAAAAAATTACACCACCACCAATTATGATCACACCCATTGGGGTTCAAGACTTATATCAACAAAAGGCAAAAGACTTTTCCAAGCAAGCCGTAAATACAATTGCGAATTCTATTCCTCCAGGTCGCCAACTTACTGGCCTTCCGATACTAACAAAATACCAGACCTTATTGACTTTTTCGTAGCTAAAGGAATCAAACGAAATCACATCAGTGTCGAAGGTAATTATGACCTGTCATCAGATCATACTCCAGTGATTCTATCACTAAGTGAATCGGAAGTAATAGAAAAAAGTAATCCAAAGCTTGTAAATAAGAAAACAAACTGGAGTGATTTTAGAGAAAGGCTTTTAAGTTTTATAAATTTAAGATCTGCCATGGATAAAATCGAGCAAATTGACCATGAAGTGGAACAATTTATTGCTGATGTGAAACAGGCCGCTGAAGAAAGTACTCCAACATTTTCTAAGAAAAGACAAAATGAAATAAAATATCCTTTAGAGATAAGAGAGTTGATAATAGAGAAAAGAAGAGCTCGAAGAAAATGGGAAAATACTAGATTTCCAGATGATAAAACAACGTTTAACCGTATAAGCAACAATCTTAAAAACAAATTTATAAATTCAAAAATGATTCACTCAGTACATTCCTAAAGAATTTAATAGTCCAAGCGGCGACCGTCGAGTTACTTAGCTCATAAGGTTAGAGGTTAAAATTAGTGTCAAATGAAAGATAAATTGATACTGAAAATAAAAAAATAGGGTTGCCACTTCTAAAATGGGAACTTCCATGTGGCAACCCTATTTGAAAGGAAAAATTGTCACATAACTAATACATTCATATCTTTGTTGTTTGGCCAGATAAAAACAAATTTGAAAAGCCAAACGAAAGCCAAAATAGTACAAAAAAAATAATAAAATAATATAAAGGACGTGACCCTACAAATGTGGCAACCCCATCCAAATGAAAACAACACTGACAAAAATCTTCTTTGAACAAAACAGTATAACTTTTTATGCACTAGAAAGCTAAACTAAACACCATATTTTAGATAATACTCTCTTCTATCTAAAAAATGTCGGGTGCCACCTCGCAAGTGCAGACAAGTACTCGGCAACCCTACTCAAATGCTAAAAAACCCAAAAATCACTTGTTTTTTGGCTAAAGTGTATAATATTTGATAGAGTTAAAGGCTATAAAATACATCCTGTATAGCTTAGACTCTCTTCTATCTAAAAAATGTCGGGTGCCACCCCGCAAATACAGACAAGTGCTCGGCAACCCTACTCAAATGCTAAAAAACCCAAAAATCACTTGTTTTTTGGCTAAAGTGTATAATATTTGATAGAGTTAAAGGCTATAAAATACATCCTGTATAGCTTAGACTCTCTTCTATCTAAAAAATGTCGGGTGCCACCCCGCAAATACAGACAAGTGCTCGGCAACCCTACTCAAATGCTAAAAAACCCAAAAATCACTTGTTTTTTGGCCAAAGTGTATAATATTTGATAGAGTTAAAAGCTATAAAATACATCATGTATAGCTTAGACTCTCTTCTATCTAAAAAATGTCGGGTGCCACCTCGCAAATGCAGACAAGTACTCGGCAACCCTACTCAAATGCTAAAAAACAAAAAAATCACTTGTTTTTTGGCCAAAGTGTATAATATTTGATAGAGTTAAAGGCTATAAAATACATCATGTATAGCTAAGACTCTCTTCTATCTAAAAAATGTCGGGTGCCACCCCGCAAATGCAGACAAGTGCTCGGCAACCCTACTCAAATGCTAAAAAACAAAAAAATCACTTGTTTTTTGGCCAAAGTGTATAATATTTGATAGAGTTAAAGGCTATAAAATACATCATGTATAGCTTAGACTCTCTTCTATCTAAAAAATGTCGGGTGCCACCCCGCAAATGCAGACAAGTGCTCGGCAACCCTACTCAAATGCTAAAAAACCCAAAAATCACTTGTTTTTTGGCCAACGTGTATAATATTGGATAGAGTTAAAGGCTGTAAAATACATCATGTATAGCTTAGACTCTCTTCTATCTAAAAAATGTCGGGTGCCACCCCGCAAATGCAGACAAGTGCTCGGCAACCCTACTCAAATGCTAAAAAAACCCAAAAATCACTTGTTTTTTGGCCAAAGTGTATAATATTTGATAGAGTTAAAAGCTATAAAATACATCATGTATAGCTTAGACTCTCTTCTATCTAAAAAATGTCGGGTGCCACCTCGCAAATGCAGACAAGTACTCGGCAACCCTACTCAAATGCTAAAAAACAAAAAAATCACTTGTTTTTTGGCCAAAGTGTATAATATTTGATAGAGTTAAAGGCTATAAAATACATCATGTATAGCTTAGACTCTCTTCTATCTAAAAAATTTCGGTTGTATTCTCTTTGATCCGCTAAATGTTCGGTAGATTGATTTAATTTTAAAAAAAGTTACTTTGCTTTTAAAATGCAGTCACTTAATAAAATAAAAAAAAAAAAAACTAAGCAACTAATCAAGTTGTTTATTGTATTAAAAATTATAAGTGTGCATTTTGTTTTAAATAAATTTTAAGAATTCACATAGTATTAATATATCCGTGATTATTTTTCGTTATTATTCAAAAAATCAATTTGAAAATGTTTCCATGTGATTTTTGGGTTTTTTAGCATTTGAGTAGGGTTGCCGAGCACTTGTCTGCATTTGCGGGGTGGCACCCGACATTTTTTAGATAGAAGAGAGTCTAAGCTATACATGATGTATTTTATAGCCTTTAACTCTATCAAATATTATACACTTTGGCCAAAAAACAAGTGATTTTTTTGTTTTTTAGCATTTGAGTAGGGTTGCCGAGTACTTGTCTGCATTTGCGAGGTGGCACCCGACATTTTTTAGATAGAAGAGAGTCTAAGCTAAACATGATGTATTTTACAGCCTTTAACTCTATCCAATATTATACACGTTGGCCAAAAAACAAGTGATTTTTGGGTTTTTTAGCATTTGAGTAGGGTTGCCGAGCACTTGTCTGCATTTGCGGGGTGGCACCCGACATTTTTTAGATAGAAGAGAGTCTAAGCTATACATGATGTATTTTATAGCCTTTAACTCTATCAAATATTATACACTTTGGCCAAAAAACAAGTGATTTTTTTGTTTTTTAGCATTTGAGTAGGGTTGCCGAGTACTTGTCTGCATTTGCGAGGTGGCACCCGACATTTTTTAGATAGAAGAGAGTCTAAGCTAAACATGATGTATTTTACAGCCTTTAACTCTATCCAATATTATACACGTTGGCCAAAAAACAAGTGATTTTTGGGTTTTTTAGCATTTGAGTAGGGTTGCCGAGCACTTGTCTGCATTTGCGGGGTGGCACCCGACATTTTTTAGATAGAAGAGAGTCTAAGCTATACATGATGTATTTTATAGCCTTTAACTCTATCAAATATTATACACTTTGGCCAAAAAACAAGTGATTTTTTTGTTTTTTAGCATTTGAGTAGGGTTGCCGAGTACTTGTCTGCATTTGCGAGGTGGCACCCGACATTTTTTAGATAGAAGAGAGTCTAAGCTATACATGATGTATTTTATAGCTTTTAACTCTATCAAATATTATACACTTTGGCCAAAAAACAAGTGATTTTTGGGTTTTTTAGCATTTGAGTAGGGTTGCCGAGCACTTGTCTGTATTTGCGGGGTGGCACCCGACATTTTTTAGATAGAAGAGAGTCTAAGCTATACAGGATGTATTTTATAGCCTTTAACTCTATCAAATATTATACACTTTAGCCAAAAAACAAGTGATTTTTGGGTTTTTTAGCATTTGAGTAGGGTTGCCGAGTACTTGTCTGCACTTGCGAGGTGGCACCCGACATTTTTTAGATAGAAGAGAGTATTATCTAAAATATGGTGTTTAGTTTAGCTTTCTAGTGCATAAAAAGTTATACTGTTTTGTTCAAAGAAGATTTTTGTCAGTGTTGTATTCATTTGAATGGGGTTGCCACATTTGTAGGGTTACGTTCTTTATATTATTTTATTATTTTTTTTTAATATTTTGACTTTCGTTTGGCATTTAAAAAAAAACTTTTATCTGGCCAAATAACAAAGATATGAATGTATTAGTTATGTGACAATTTTTCCTTTCAAATAGGGTTGCCACATGGAAGTTCCCATTTTAGAAGTGGCAACCCTATTTTTTTATTTTCAGTATCAACTTATCTTTCATTTGACACCAATTTTAACCTCTAACCTTATGAGCTAAGTAACTCGACGGTCGCCTCTCCGACTATAACGACTGATGCTTCAACCGATTTTTCGCTATGGAAAGCAGCCAAGCGCCTGAAAAGACCGCAGTTACAAAACTCGCCCTTGAAATCTAAAGATGGCAAATGGATCGGTAACCCAAAAGAAAAAGCTAACCTTTTCGCGGAGCATCTTGCGAATGTTTTTAAGCCATACCCAACAAACGCGGCCGAAAATAGTTTACAGTTTGTTGATAAGATACATGAAAGTGAAATACCAATTGTAAGACTAAAAGAAATAAAAAGTATGTGTTTATGTCAACTATCAAATAAAAAATCACCAGGTTACGATCTAATTACTGCTCAGGTTATGGAAGAAATGCCATTGAAAGCCTTCATAAAACTCCAATACATAATAAATGCAAGCCTTAAGCAACGGTATGTCCCACACCATTGGAAAATTGCTGAAGTTATTGTCATACCCAAACAAGGTAAGCCACCTACAGAAGTGACGTCTTACAGACCAATATCGCTTATACCAATTATGGCAAAAGTTTTTGAAAAACTGCTTCTGAAGAGACTCAGCAAAATTATAGAAGAAAGAAGGTTAATCCCAAATCATCAGTTTGGCTTTGGAATTAAACATTCCACGATAGACCAAGTTCATAGAATAACGGATGTAATAGAAAAAGCATTAGAAGAAAAACAAGTATGTTCGGCTATTTTCTTAAATGTTGCTCAAGCTTTTGACAAGGTTTGGCATAAGGGACTTGAGTACAAACTGCAAAGGGATCTTCCCAGACAGTTCTATGAAATATTAAAATCGTACATTTCAGACCGATTGTTTAGAGTAAGGTATGATCAAGAATATTCGGAATTGAAGAAAATAGAAGCCGGTGTACCACAAGGAAGTGTCATAGGTCCTACCCTGTATTTACTATACACAAGGGATATCCCAGTTGGTAATCACACCATAATGGCTACTTTTGCAGATGATACCGCAATTTTGGTACCCGACAAATGTGTCTCTAAGGCAGCAGTAAAACTACAAAATGCCGTCGACACAGTCAGAGTACTAAAGTACTAAAGCCTGTTTGGACCTTTGGTATCCAATTATGGAGCTGTACAAAGAAAACAAATACCGAAATCATCCAAAAATTCCAAAACAAAGTCCTTCGTGGAATAGTTAATTCACCTTGGTACATAAGAAATAGCGATCCACATCGTGACTTACAAATAGAAACGGTTACAGAATTGTTAAAAAATACGCTGTATCGCATAATCAGAGACTGCAAAGTCATACCAATTCTGAAATGGTGTCCGTCTTGAATACAAGAAACCATGACGGGAGGAAATCTTCAAAAGACACTTGTCAGTATTCGACACCAAGTAGTGTGGGATTCTTAACCACTAAAACCACCTCTTTATCAGGACCAATCTTCAGAGATCGACATCAGATTTTTCTTTCCTAACTTTGTTAAATCACTTTGGGGGAAGTTTAAACTTTTAATACTTTCCCATGTTTTTTTAGACCAAAAGCTCATGAGGCTTGGTTCTTCTTAATCTCCGAACATGGTTTCTTGTATTCAAGACGGACACCATTTCAGAATTGGTATGACTTTGCAGTCTCTGATTATGCGATACAGCGTATTTTTTAACAACTTCTGTAACCGTTTCTATTTGTAAGTCACGATGTAGATCGCTATTTCTTATGTACCAAGATGCATAAAGTATTCCACGAAGGACTTTGTTTTGGAATTTTTGGATGATTTCGGTATTTGTTTTCTTTGTACAGCCCCATAATTGGATACCATAGGTCCAAACAGGCTTTAGTACTTAATTATACAGCATTATTTTGTTTTGGGTTGATAAATCAGAGTTGTTACTTGGTAACCAGTACATTTTTCTATATTTCAAGTTTAGTTCTTCTCTTTTCTTTCTGATGTGCTCTTTTCACTTAAGCTTTGCATCCAATGTCATTCCAAGGTATTTGGCCGTATTGGCGTAAGGTACAGCTTGATTATTAAAGAATATTGGAATATTGTTTATCTTTTTATTTGTAAAGTTTATCTGTAAAGATTTTGTTTCATTGAGTTTGATACACCATTTTTCGGTCCAATCTCTGACTGTGTCGACGGCATTTTGCAGTTTTACTGCTGCCTTAGAGACACATTTGTCGGGTACCAAAATTGCGGTATCATCTGCAAAAGTAGCCATTATGGTGTGATTACCAACTGGGATATCCCTTGTGTATAGTAAATACAGGGTAGGACCTAGGACACTTCCTTGTGGTACACCGGCTTCTATTTTCTTCAATTCCGAATATTCTTGATCATACCTTACTCTAAACAATCGGTCTGAAATGTACGATTTTAATATTTCATAGAACTGTCTGGGAAGATCCCTTTGCAGTTTGTACTCAAGTCCCTTATGCCAAACCTTGTCAAAAGCTTGAGCAACATTTAAGAAAATAGCCGAACATACTTGTTTTTCTTCTAATGCTTTTTCTATTACATCCGTTATTCTATGAACTTGGTCTATCGTGGAATGTTTATTTCTAAAGCCTAACTGATGATTTGGGATTAACCTTCTTTCTTCTATAATTTTGCTAAGTCTCTTCAGAAGCAGTTTTTCAAAAACTTTTGCCATAATTGGTATAAGCGATATTGGTCTGTAAGACGTCACTTCTGTAGGTGGCTCACCTTGCTTGGGTATGACAATAACTTCAGCAATTTTCCAATGGTGTGGGACATACCATGCTTAAGGCATGCATTTATTGTACAGGGTGATTCAGGAGTAATGTGCCAAAAAGCTAGAGCGTGTAGGTTAGGTCGAGACAAGAAAAAAATCGTATGGGAGGGGGGGGGTCTATTCTCCCCCGTTTAACGGGGAGGGGCAATTTAAGAAAAAATTGACTTATTTTGGAAAAAAAATTATTAAAAATCAACGGTTATACTTACAGTAACGTGTTATACCTTTTTGTAAAGCCAAAACCCTAGTCTTTTACAAACATTTTAAACAAAGCCATTTTATGGCACAGTTTTTGAAAAATTAATTTTTAAAATCAAAATTTTGAAAAAAAAATTGAAAAAAAAAATTTCAAAGTAATTTTTTTCAAAATTTCATGTAATTAAGTACTAATTTAGTTTTTAAAATTCGATGCTTTTCTTCATTTTTAAACAAAAACAGAAAACCAGATTGAAAAATATCTTGTGATTTTCGAGAAATTAACAAAAAACCAAAACTACTTTTTTCTAAAAAACCTCTTTATTTTTGTTTTTACATGGCTGGACTTATTGATAAATTAATTTATAAAACATTAACCATTCGTCAACTATTTTTTAAACATTCAAACTTAAGTAAGGGTACATTAAAGTGATACCGTATTGGATTAACCCTGAATTGATCAACTTTTTTCATTGATAACACCTGAAAACTTACCTGAGCATTTTTCTTACTATGGCTGGGGAAAAATCGGTTGAAGCATAAGTCGTTAAATTCTTTAGGAATGTACTGAGTGAATCATTTTTGAATTTATAAATTTGTTTTTTAAGATTGTTGCTTATACGGTTAAACGTTGTTTTATCATCTGGAAATCTAGTATTTTGCCATTTTCTTCGAGCTCTTCTTTTCTCTATTATCAACTCTCTTATCTCTAAAGAATATTTTATTTCATTTTGTCTTCTATTAGAAAATGTTGGAGTACTTTCTTCAGCGGCCTGTTGCACATCAGCAATAAATTGTTCCACTTCATGGTCAATTTGCTCGATTCTATCCATGGGAGATCTTAAATTTATAAAACTTAAAAGCCTTTCTCTAAAATCACTCCAGTTTGTTTTCTTATTTACAAGCTTTGGATTACCTACTTTTTTCTATTACTTCCGATTCACTTAGTGATAGAATCACTGGAGTATGATCTGATGACAAGTCATAATTACCTTCGACACTAATGTGATTTCGTTTTATTCCTTTAGCTACGAAAAAGTCAATAAGGTCTGGTATTTTGTTAGTATCGGAAGGCCAGTAAGTTGGCGACCTGGAGGAATAGAATTCGCAATTGTATTTACGGCCTGCTTGGAAAAGTCTTTTGCCTTTTGTTGATATAAGTCTTGAACCCCAATGGGTGTGTTTCGCATTAAAGTCTCCACCAACAAGAAAGCTATGCCCAAGAAGATTTAATAGATCTATATAGTCATCTTCTGTCGGGGATCGCCTTGGTGGGCAGTATATAGCTGCTATCTTAAACTCTTTCTTTTTCATACCAATACTAATAGTTGTTACTTGCATATTTTCATTAGTAAGCTTGGTTTCTTCATAATGTTTTAAGTTTTCTTTTATAAGAATCGCCGATCCACCTCTTGCCTTGTCAGCTGGATGTGGATAGATAGATATTACATTATCTAGACTTTGCCCATTGGAGAAATGAGTTTCGGACACCAGGCAAATATCTATATGTTCTAGATCTAAAAAGATTTTTAATTCGGATAAGTGTTGTAAAAGACCGTTTGCATTCCATGTAGCGATTTTAATTGATCTGTCCATCATTGTTTTTTAAGAGCGACTTTTTCGCTTAACTGTTTGATATTCAAATCCTGTTTATCAATTCTTTGAAGAATGAGTTGTAGCATTTCTTTTATGGAAGTCTCTTCATTCTTCCGCACATTTTTTACAATCTGAGAATAGGCTTTATTTTCATCGCTTTTACTTTGAACAGCTTTTTTAGGCGGTTCGTTCTTAGCATTGTTTTCAGCAGTTAAATCGATATTAAGAGATATTAGCAGATGTATTTTTGCTTCTGAACTCTTGGAATTTTTTGGCAACTGGGCAGCCTCTATAGCTTGCCGGGTGATTACCCTGGCAGTTCACACATTTTGCTTTCTGATCTTTGCTCATAGGACAATTTTTAGTTGCATGTTTTCCTTCGCACTTTACACAAACAAACTCGCGGTTGCAGTATTTTTGGGTATGACCAAAAGCTTGGCAACGTTTGCACTGCGGAACAACTTTAGATTTTCGGAGTGGTTCAATTTTAACAGCTATGCCCAAGATTGATCTTACTTTATAAATCTCCTCGACACTTTGTTTACTGTCAAAAGTTAGCATGAATAAAGGTAATAACCTTTTACTTGACGTGGATTCTCCAGAGGAGTTTTTAATTGTCTCATTTTTAAATAGATTGACTGCATCAAGGTCTTGGAAGCCTTTTTGTACAAGATCTTCCACTACTTCCTCGGGAGAGCACGAGGAATGAAGACCTCTGGCTACTACTTTTATTGGCCTTGGCTTTGTTCTCATATGAGTGCCATTGAATTTGGTGTTTGCTCAGTTCTTCAGTGACAGATCTATACTCGTCGGCTTCTTCGACTGTGAGTTTCCAGTTGTCTTTGTTGTACGATGTGTATTTGCAAGCTTTTTTAGTACATTTTTCTATTATTTTCTTAAGATCTCCAAAAATTGGAAATCCTGAGATCATAATTGGTGTTGGTGTAATTTTTTTGCTGCCTTTAGCGTGAGAATTTGATTAAACAATAGCTACCACATTATTCGTTTCATTAGTTTCTGTTAACAATTCTTTATTATTTTCGGTTTTAGAGCTTTTCTGATTTCTTAAACAAATCTCAGGACTCCCGTTTGGTTTACGTTTCTTTGTGATATGCTTATTTTTCTTTTTCTCAGTTTCAAACAAGAGCTCTTCTTCATCAGTTTGATATTCACGCTCAATATATTTTGCACTTAACTGAAGCGTGGACTCTGAATCTTTCTTGTCAAGTAAGGAAACTTTCTCTTCGAGTTTTTTCACTTGCAGCTGAAGACTTTGAACTAGAACTTCAAGTTGTTTTCTTGCCGCTATTTCCATTTGCCATTCTTCAAAGTAGTTCTTTGATTTTGATTGGTCTATCTCTTTGTTTTCGATGGAACTCTGTTGATCTGTAATGTCGATTTCTTCATTTTTTCTTGGTCCCTTTTTCGCTGATGTGTTTAACATCAATAGTATTGTTTGGGGTTGTCGGTGATGTAACCCCTGAAGTAAATTTGTTTGGGGGAGTTCTTTGCATCTTTGAACTCCGTCTCTCAATATTTATAAGCAATAATTGGTCCTCCCCAGAATCCATAGGACCGACCTCTAAAGAGAGTGGATTTACCAGTTTAACTGGATTGCCACCTGGGGTATTTAATCTAGTCGTTTTGTTCATTGGCATATTTTTTTTAACTTTGTTTTCGTACCATAAATAGGTCAGTTACTTCTATCCATAGTTTATATTCAGCCGCCCCACAGGGTACAGACGCTGACCAGTGTGCCGCACAATATGTGTCAGACATAGCCGTAGCTAGGATTTCATTTCGGGGGGGGTTAGCTCAGACCAAACAAATTTTTTTTTTTAGAAATCACAATACTTTGTATCAACTATATGTAACTGCAGTCGATTCTAAATCCCGCTAAATCAAATAGTCATTTGAACTGTGTAGAAGCGAAAAATTTGCCAATATCCTTTTTAAGTATTTTTTAGGAGAGGAATTTGTAGTTAAAAGTTTAAAAAAGCCCTGCTTACGGTAAACAAATTTAAAAATGGCCGAATATTCAGCGGTATCTCTAGTTTTGTAGGTACAAAGAGTGATAAGTTGGTTGATATAAATTGCGAGCGTTAGCGAGCAAGAAAATTTTTTTTAAGAAACAAATTTTAACCATTCTAAGGCTTGATAAAAAAAATTATTTCGTACAATTTAATATATAAAACATTGAAAAATGGACTTTTTCTTGCACTGAAATTTTGTAGCAGAAAATTGACAGGTACATTCTATCTATTGAGTTCTAAATGAAATTAGCAATACTTAAAAACAAAAATTTTAAATAATCCAAGTTGTTTCACATGAGCTAATTACACTGGTCAACAAGGTTTTTGTTACAGAAACCAGGGTATACTTTTCTATAGGCTGAGCTCGAATCCGAAATCAGAAAAATTCTATCACATCACGTTTTAGAGATATTCCCGTTAGAAAATCGAAAATGCCGATTTTTACCAGTTTTCAAAGTTATTTTTTAGCGTTTACTTATTTTTTTTTTAAATTAAATTTGTAACAGTTTCTAAAAGAATTGTGTCAAAATTTGAAAGCGATTGGTACAGAACTTTTCGCTATTAAAAGCAAATAAATATGAGATGCCCCAAACACTTTGATTTCATGTTATGATTTCTCGAGGAAGAAAATAGATATTTAAAAGATTTAAACAGATTTAGAGAGAGTTTTTCTGACTTCGGTTTCGAGCTCAGCACACAAAAAACCTATAGAAGAGTATACCCTGGTTTCTCTAACAAAAAAGAAGTTTAATTTTGTTGACCAGTGTTATACTTCACTTTGAAATTTAACAATAAACTGAAATTGTTTAATTTTATAATTTGAAATAAAAGAATAACTAAACAAAGTGAAAAAAATAATGAAAATTATTTTTATTTTTAAGCGGAGTGATTGAATATAATTCAATTAAAAAGTTAATAACTTTTTATTATTAAAAAGTTAAAGTGACCTCAACTCCATATGCGTTTCGCCCAGGTATGATAGTGGGCTCATCAGTTAGATGCTGTCATACCCTTACTAAGACGCAATTATTTTCATTATTTTTTTCACTTTGTTTACCACGGGCAATTGTTTGTTCCTCTAAAATATTAAAATTCACAGTCTATTCAGGTTGTGATTTTTATAAGTGTCTGTATTCATGGACTAAAATTTTGCGTCTTAGTAAGGGTATGACAGCATCTAACTGATGAGCCCACTGTCATACCTGGGCGAAACGCATATGGAGTTGAGGTCACTTTAACTTTTTAATAATAAAAAGTTATTAACTTTTTAATTGAATAAAAGAATAACGAAATGTTGTAAATACAGTGCTTTGCAAAAGTATAATCGCACCATATAAAAATGCTATTTATATAAAACCGAGTATTGCAGTGACACCCTACTATTTTTTTTTAAAGGGGATCAAAAAACAAGAATATTGAGAAGAACAAAATGTCCCGTTACTTTCTCTTATAATTTTTAGAAATAACAACAAGTTTTTCTTCCATTGCAAAAGTATAATCGCATTTTATTTTGAGTATGGCCAACAAGGTTTTTGTTACAGAAACCAAGATATACTTTTCTAAAGGTTTTTTATGTGCTGAGCTCGAATCCGAACTCAAAAAAATTCTATCACATCGCGTTTTTGAGATATTCCCGTTAGAAAATCGAAAGCGTTGGTAGGTACTACAGTCTCTGAATAAATCGATACATTTATTTTTGCTTACATACTGGATTTAAGGTTAACATAGAACAAAAGTGGGTAATAAGCAAGTGACGATATCTCGGGCAGTAGAAAAGATGTCTGAAAGATTTAAATAGATTTAAGGGAAATATTTCAAAAACGAGATGTGATCGAATAAGTCCGTCTTTGGATTCGAGTTCGGCCACCGAAACCCTTTGAAAAAGCATAGTTTAGTCTCGGCACCAAAAACCCTGCATAAGTACTTGTGGTATTTAAAGGGTTCTTAAAAGAGCATTTTAAGGTGTTAACATAGTGCTTAAGAAAATGGTCAAAGAGATAAAAACTCTTTGTAATGGACCAAACAATTTTTGTTTTCCTTTATACAAACTTCATCGACAGCTTCTGCAACGATGCAAAATTGGTAGTGATTTTAAGGGAGATTTTCATATAGGTAATCAAATCACTAAAATACAAAAACAAATCATTTAGTGCTGCACATATTAGACTTGTATATGTTTATAATATAGGTATCTTTTGATTTTCTGAAAAAAAATTTCGGGGGGGGTTAAACACCCAAAACCCCCCCCCTAAATACGGCTATGGTGTCAGACGCTCTTGGATTTAATTGTGAGCTGGTGCATTCAGAGCGATATTTCTGTTCTTTTGCTCCTAGTTCCTGAAAAGATAACTCAGGTGACTCAGCTCGTGGATCGAATGGATCCAACGCTCGTCGTTAGTTGGATATCCAGCGGGCACCGCGAGGAGGTGACGATGCGATTTTGCCACGCCAAGCGATTTTGCCACGTGAGCCTAGTGACACACAATAAGATCTAAGAGCTTTCCCTTAAGCGTGCATGCAATTCCTTGGGTTAGGCGACTTGAGATCATCGTAGTAAAAGACGATCACATTACAGAAACAGGAGCATGCCAGTGTTTGGAGGGGACTCCATCATTTGAGCTGCCTCTAAATCTCTAAGATTTACGAACAAGTTTCATTTAATCATGTAGATTATGATGAAATCATCTAAATAATAACATGATTTTGGAGGCTTGAGCCCCCCCCCCCCTTCAATACGCCACTGAACCTCGGTTAAATATTTAACCCAATTCACACACAGCCTTACCCTACTAAATAGATTTATTGATATAAATATTATACCCATTAAATATTACTTTTATTTCAATTTCTTCTCAAATGAACAATTAAAGCTCACAATTCATAAAATCGGAGAAAAAAAGAACACAGAACGAGTGTAAGTGAGTGTGCACTTAGAAAACGAAAATTGATCTCATAAAATTTTAAAAGCTGATGTCAAAGGTTCTGGCGGATGGAAAAGTTGAAAGGTGGATTACTTTTTCATTCGCATCCGTCGCGACGACGCGTGTCGGCCTCCGTCCGATCTGTCGCTTATGGGTCGGTTCCCATAAGAGGGTGCATATTTCTTCGGGCTGTCAGTTAAAAACTTCGAAGTACATACGCGAAGGATACTTTAACACTTTCTAAAATAAAACGCCGAAATAAGACCGAATGAGACAAATCATGAAAAAATGAATTTCGTGACCTGCCCTTTCTCACTGGTGGAAGTTTGTTTAAGTAATGTCACCAATGACATTTTATAGATTCAATTCTGAGT